>NC_057722.1:54094374-54115643 GCF_004010195.1 Chiloscyllium plagiosum | reverse complement strand
AAAGATAGTGGAATCAAGGGTTATGGAGATAAGGCAGGAACAGGATACTGATTAGGAATGATCAGCCATGATCATGTTGAATGGCGGTGCTGGCTCGAAGGGCTGAATGGCCTACTCCTGCACCTATTGTCTATTGTCTATTGTATTGATTTTAGCACATAGTTAAGGCTTTACATTGTGTGATACAACACTATGGTGTCGGATGATTGGGCCACTTGAATGGTTAAGGGCCATCATTGTGGTATGGATGGTTGTCTTATATTTCTGTTGTAATGTTAATTGAAAGAAGGGTCTTCAGCTGTTTTGATCCTGATTCTATCATTAAGATTTGTGCTATCTCTTCAGTAATAGGTGACAATGACAGACCAGGCAGTATTGCTGACAATAGTAATTTCTATTCCTCTTCTGTAACATATTGTCTCATTTTCTACTTTTGAATTGGTGTGGTTGATTGTATGAAATCTGTGGTAAATCTCATTGAAACCGAAGCACCTTGACATAATGAGTTATTGTGACACACCTCTGCAATGATGATGTTTGTAACGATCTCTTTGTTAGTAGTGATTGTGATGTACCATCAGCGTGTTGTATGAATCTCTGCGGGTTCTATTTTACTAAGCACATGCTGGGGAAGAAGAGAAATAGCTTTCCTACCAATCCATGGCCTCAAAACCAGTGTATTCATTAGTTATGGAAAATGGATGAAGAACAATGGTGGAGAAATTCCTGCCACAAGAACCTGATGGTGTGTTTTACCACCTGCATGATCCTAGGAGGAAGCAGCTTGTTTTTTACTTTCCCGTAAGATCCTCTACATACAGAGATGAACTGTACCATTTGGTTTGAATTAGTCATGAAATGTTTTTAAATTCTTTATCATTTTTAAAGTAGTGCCAAATATTTTAAAATATTAGAAAATCATTCTTAACTTTGAAGCATTTTAGAGGGCTCCAAGAAAAATAAATATAATTAATAAGAAAGTGGAGTTGATCAAATGGGAACTTATGTCTGTTCCACCATTCAATAATAGTCAGTGCCCTTTTTTATGATTCACTCATGGGATTTGGGTGTCTCTGTCTGGCCAGCATTTATTGTCTGTCTAGTTGCCTTTGAGAAGGTGGTGGTGAGTCACCTTCTTGAACTGCTACAGTCCATGTGCTGTGGGTAGACCCATATTGCAATTAGGGAGGGAATTCCAAGATTTTGATCCAGCAGCTGTGAAAGAATGATGGTATATTTCCAAGTCAAGATTGTGAGTGGCTTGGAGGCAAATTTGCAGGTGGTGCTGCTCCCATGTATCTGCTGCCCTTGTCCTTCAAGATGGGGGTGATCATGAGATGGGAAAGTACCATCTAGCAATCTGTGGTGAACTTCTGCAATGCATCTTGTAGATAGTATACACTAGTGCTTCTGAGCATCAACAGTGAATGGAGTGGATGCTTGCAAATATGGTGCCATTCAAGTGAATTACTTTGTCCTGGATGATATTGAGCTTCTTAAGTGTTGTTGGAGCTGCACCCATCCAGGCAAGTGGGAAATATTCCCTCACACTCCTGACTTGTGCCTTGGACAGACTTTGGGGAGTCAGGAGGTGAGTCATCAACAATGCTTTCCTGCCATAATCCCAAACCTCTTCATTTCTTCAATATCCAAATTCTATTGATCTCAGTCTTGAACACACTCAGTGACTGATCTTCCATAGTTCTCTGTGGTAGAAAGCTTCAGATTCACAATCCACCCTTTGTGTGAAGGAATTCCTGCTTAGCTTGGTTCTAACTCAATCCACGGTCAATGCTTTACTCTGAGATGATAGTCCCTGGAGGTAGAATACGGCAGGATTGAAACATGAATCTTAATGACTCACTTTCATGGATGTAAAATGATAACCAGTCTTTGATGACTGGCCAAGGGCAAACATCTGATGGTATTTTTGGCTGGGCATTTGAAGAGCCAGAAACCTGCTTCATGCCCCAATGAAGAAATGATTGGAGCAACTAGCACACTGTTGAACATTCCACTTCACCCAGCCACCCCCACATTCCCCAACCAACACCACCAGAATTTATATTGGAGCTGCTGCCAGATTAAGTGGCATGACATTCATGTATTTAACTATGTGCCAACTCCCTTAATGATGTAAAAATGACTCCAAGCTCAATCCTGGATCTTATGGGAACCGTAGTTCAGGCAGGTATTTATGGTGCATGAATATTTATCACAGTGAATGTATCTTATTTTTTATTCATTTATCTCATGAATGTCATCGGTCAGCTCAATGTTTATTGCCCTAATTGAAAAGTGGTGGTGAGCTGTGTTCTCAAACAGGTGCAGGTCATCTGCTGTGGTTCAGTCACAATGCTGAGACTATCTTGTGGTTCAGTGATAATGGCCACACATAAAAGCTAGGAGGCCTGGCTTCAGGCTGCTTGAACTGCCTGAACTGCTGTGCTCTTCTAGCACCACTAATCCAGAATCTGGTTTCCAGCATCTGCAGTCATTGCTTTTACCTAGTTGATTTTAATCCTACTGCGAATCCTCTTGCAAGGGTGCCTGCCTTGAAGAAGTTTTCCTCCTCTCTCTACAAGAATCTCCCGGAGTCCCTCTCCCACTCCAACTCCCAGGTCATTTCCTCTGCGCTGAAGCTCTTCCTACCTGCCTATCTTCTTTTCCACCTATCCACTCTACCCTCCCCCCCTCCCCGACCTATCACCTTCATCCCCTCCCCCACTCACCTATTGTACTCTATGCTACTTTCTCCCCACCCCCACCCTCCTCTCACTTATCTCTCCACCCTTCAGGCTCTCTGCCTGTATTCCTGGTGAAGGGCTTTTGCCCGAAACGTCAATTTTACTGCTCCTGGATGCTGCCTGAACTGCTGTGCTCTTCCAGCACCACTAATCCAGGCCTAGCTTCAGGGCCCATCTAACCCTGAGATGTGTCATAGCATGTCTGAGCAGGTTGACTTCTTAAAAAAAAACTCTATAGCGCTGTTAGGGATGAGGATCCAGGAATCTTGTCGAGCAACAAATGTTGTTTCTAAGTCACTTTAATGCACGGCTTGGAGAGAAACTTCCAAGTAGTTGTGTTTTCCCATTCATTTCTTCTAGATAGTGGATGTTCTGGTTTGGAAGTTGCAGTGAATGCATTTTGATGCATTGCTGCGTTGCATCTTGGAGATGCCTCACACATAATGCAGTCACTATGCATTAGTAACAGAGGAATGCATGTTTCCGCATGCCAGATTTGGGTCCCATCAAGTCAGCTCCTGAATGGTTTTGAACCTCTTAAGAGTTGTGGGACAAGGACTCATTCAGGTAAATTGAGAATATTCCAATGCACTGCCTTTGTCTAACTTGTCATGGATATAATGTGCAGGCTTTGAGGTGTCTTCTTTAATTGATTTACAGATGAGGACATCACTCCCAGGGCTAGGATTTATTGCCCATCCCTATATGCCCAGAGACCAGTTAAAGTCAACTGTATTGCTATTGGTCTGGAGTCACAATATAAACCAGACCAGGTAAGGATGGCAGTTTCCTTCCCTAAAGTGGACTGGTGAAGTAAATGGGTTTTTCTGTCATTCAGCAACAGATTCATGATCATCATAATTCCACGTACTTATTGAATTTAAATTCCACTATCTGCCATGGTGAGATTTGAACCCATTACCTGGGCCTCTCTATTAATAGTCAAGCAAGAATACCACTAAGCCATTGCCTCCCCAAGAGATGTGCTATTGGCCACAGAATTCCCAGCCTCTGGCATGCTTGCAATCGTATTCCACTGGTTCAATTAAGTTCTGGTTAATGGTGACCCAGTACATTAGAGATGGTCATTGCCTGGCACTTCTCTGTTCTCTGGAGCAAATGTTTTGATCCATATCACTTCAAGTTTGAATGTTATTCCAGGTTTTTTGCATCCTGGAATGACTTGCTTCAGTAACAGATGAGTCATGAATTGCACAGACACTTTGAATCATCAGTAAACATCACCACTTCCGACTGTACGATGGAAAGTACATATTGGCTAAATAGCTGAAAATAAGGGCACCATCAGAAAAACTAAACAGGGATGTCCTGAAGCTGAGGCAACTGACCTCTAAAAACTAAAACCATCCTGCTTTGTGTTCGTTAGGATTCCAACTAGAAGAGAACTTTCTCTCCAATTCCGCTTGATGTGAATTTTGTTATAGTTCATAGGTCAAATGCTCTATTGATTTTGTGTTTAAGGCTCGTAATATATTAAGGTAACTTACAAACCTAGGAAAAATGGAAAAAAAAAACTGAAAGAACTGCGGATGCTGTAAGATTCCAACTAGAAGAGAACTTTCTCTCCAATTCCGCTTGATGTGAATTTTGTTATAGTTCATAGGTCAAATGCTCTATTGATTTTGTGTTTAAGGCTCGTAACATATTAAGGTAACTTACAAACCTAGGAAAAATGGAAAAAAAAACCTGAAAGAACTGCGGATGCTGTAAATCAGAAACAAAAACAAAAATTGCTGGAAAAGCTCAGCAGGTCTGGCAGTATCTGTGCAGAGAAATCAGAGTTAATGTTTTAAGTCCAGTGATTCTTCCTCAGAACTGATGGTAGCTAGGAAAAAGTTGTTTTTTATGTAGAAGATAGGATGGCGGTGGGGTAAGGAGTAAATAATAGGTGGAGATAGAACCCAAAGAGAGAGAAGGACATTTAGACAGATAAAGGAGTAAGTAATGATCAGACTAGGAGGGTGAATAGCTATTAATAGGGACCATTAGTGGCTAACAATGGATTGTGTGTAATAATAAGACCTGACGTGTTGGGGTGAAGGTGAGAACATGGCAGAAGCTCAAGCCCTCAATATAGAGTTCAGAAAGCTGGAGAGTTCCCAAGCAGAAAATGAAGTGTTGCCCTTCCAGCTTGTACTGAGCTTCGCTGAAGCACCACAGCAAGCCTGAGTCTCAGATGTTGGCCAGGAAACAGGGTGGTGTGTTGAAGTGGCAGGCAAATGGGGCCTCAGGGTTTTCTCTGCAGATGTTCTGCAAAGTGGTCATCCGGTCTACACTTCACTTCCCCAATGTAGGGGAGACCACATTGTGAGCAGCAACTGCATTAGACTAGATTGTGTGAAGTGCAGGTAATGCACTGCTTAATTTGGAAGCTGTGTTTGGGCTCTTGGATACTGAGGAGGGAGGTGTTACACCTTCTGTGGTTGCAGGGAAGGTGCCCTGAGGCTGTGGGGGTGTTGGGATATGACTTCTCCAGGACTACAATTAGCTGGGATCATAATAGTGTCTAGGGCAGTCACTTTCACTCACCTTCATTGGAACATATCAAGTTGCTGTGATATTGTACAAGGAGGTTCAAGGCCAACAGCAAATTCTCAGTGAATTAGGGTTATATAGCAGGTAGTTAATTGGACCGTAGAGCATTGAAGTAACATTTTTAATAAAATAAAAGCAATGTTAGCAATCTGAAATAGGACATGTTTTTATTAAAACATTTGATTATGTAATAGTTACCCAATGGAGTCGATGAAAAGTCAGAACAAGGCCAATTTCCCTCAGAGTTAATTATTGTAGATATAATAATTATGCTTTACTTTGAGGATATAAAATATTGAAACATAACTTCAGGGCAACATTCAGTCAGTTGATAGTTGAATCCTCATGTTTTGAAAATGTGCTGTCTGAAAGATTGAATGTAGTATAATTGAATGAGCGTATATCTATATTTTGTACTTTCTGGAAGGGCAGTTTACAAAACAAAGAACACAAGTTGCTTGACTGGAGTCACTGAGTCTACAATATATTCTAAGAGGTTACAAGGCCCAGTTTTGTGTGGATGTATTAAAGATAATCTTTTCCCCGGGGTCGAGGAGTCCACAACTAGAGAGCATAGGTTCAGGGTGAGAGGGGAAAGATATAAAAGAGACTTACGGGGCAACTTTTTCACACAGAGGGTGGTACATTTATGGAATGAGCTGCCAGAGGAAGTAGTGGAGGCTGGTACAATCGCAACATTTAAGAGGCCTTTGAAGGGGTATATGAATAGGAAGGTTTTGGAGGGATATGGGCCAGGTGCTGGCAGGTGGGACTAGATTGGGTTGGGATATCTGGTCGGCATGGACGGGTTGGACCGAAGGGTCTGTTTCCATGCTGTACGTCTCTATGACTCTGTGGAATTTGGAAAACAGAGATTCAGAGAAATAATTTAACTGGAGCAACAGCCTCTACACTTTCTCTCTCTTTCTTTGCAAACCCCTCATCAAAATTTGTGAGTTGAAAAACCACTTCTCACTGCAGATGAAGGGGTCCTAAAGGGGGATTCAGAATCTACAGCACTATGCTAAGAAAATCAAATTTAGCCAACCATACAAGATCAGGGAAGACACCCCACTATCAATGGTTTTTGTGCCAAGTCAATTTAAGTGCAAACTAGCATTTGAGACCATCTCAGAATAATACATTTTCCTCTTTTTAACTACTACCTAGCCAAAATACTTTTAAGAGCTTTACATTTCTTTTTCCCAGACTTTAAGTTTTGTATATGCGTGTTAGCTTGGAAGAACAGTATTTGTATATATTTGCATAATTTTACCCTTTTATTAATTACCTCTGTATTTTCACTTAGTGAGTTTTGTTTGCAATAAATTACTTCTTTGTTACTAAGGGAACCTGGCTGAACTGCTTCTGATACTGAGATGTATATAATCTGATATACATAATTAGCAACACCGATTCCCTTTTTTTAAAATGTATTTTTATTGAAAAAGTAGATTTTTTCATATTATAACAAACACAAAACAAATCAAATTCGAAACAATACAAAGAAAGAACACAAAAAAATTAAAAGACCCAACCCGCCCTCATATACAAATGTATAAATATATGTAGAAAAGTATATAATAAAAAAAAACTAACTATTTAACTAAATAAATAACAACCAACAATAAACTAACAGATAGCAATAACTCAACTCAGTCAAGCAAGACACACATATGGTCGCAGTTCCTCCTCCCTGGATATTGGACTCATAAAACGCAATCATCACAGTTATATAAAAGCCTTTATTAGTGTGACAGATAAATCTGTGTCCAGGTATTCCAAAAAGAGCTGCCATGTCTTGTAAAAATTCTCAGTTTTGTGGTGTACTATACTTGTGAGAAAATCTAAGGGGATATGCTCCGTAACAATCTTCCACCAACCTGACAGGCCCGGGGGGGATTTTCGGACACCCAACCTAGCAAGATATTCTTTCTTGCGCATAAAGTGAGGACATTGCAAAGTTTTTTCTTATGTGCATCTGCAGGGAACACACTGGGCAGGCCAAAAAGAAAAGAGATCGGGTCCTTCTTCACCCTTGTACCCAAAATCCTTTGCAATGCACCTGCCACAGCACTCCAGTATATTTGAAGCCTGACATAGGACCAGAGACAATGGGTAAGAGTGCCCGCACAGACCTTGCACTTGGGACATACTAAAGATACCCCTGGTTTAAATTTTGATAAACGGTCCGGAGCCAGGTGGACCCTGTGGAGAATCTTCAACTGTAAAGCCTGGGTGCTATTGCCAATTGATATTTTCTTGTGTTTTCCCAAATATCTTCCCATGCCTCTGAGGAGACCTCATGCCTAGCTCTCTCTCCCACACTCTGCAGAATATTCCCTAACTGCCCTCATCTGATGCATGCCCTCCTCCCAATTGATGATGTAAAGTGCTGACCGAAAGTGTACTCTTAGCACCGAGCACCCTTCTCTCTGTCAGATTTGCAGGGATCAGTCAAAAGTGTTGACCTTTTTTGAATAAAATCCCTAACTTGAAAAAAACAAAAGAGGTCCCTGTCAGATAGCTTGTATTTGTGTGCAAACTGATCAAAGGACATCATTGTGTCTCCCTCAAATAAATCGCCCAAGCAAGACATGCCCAGAGCTGCCCAACGTTTGAATCCTGAATCTATCATCCCCGGTTGAAAACCCAGCATACCTACTATAGGTAAAAGAAAAGATGTTTTGCCAATATTGCCTTCCCTCTGCCAAATTGCTCTCCCTGCTTTAACAGTATTGGGTTATGGCAATATTCCCTAACTGCCCTCATTTTGTCCAGAAACAGCAAGCCAATAAGGGGGCACCCTGCCTGAGAGGTTTTGATATCTAACCATATTGAAAGAGGGTCCCCACAAACGCAGTCACTCACGTAGGATAAAAGCAAGCTGAGTTGGTAGCTTTTAATGTCCGAAAGGTCCACTCCCCACAATCTGTAAGGCGATCGCAGTTTAGCTAGTTTAATGAGGTGCCGCTTATGATGCCAAATAAAGGAGCTGAACCAGCCGTTCAGTCTTCTGAACGTTTGATTATTGAAAATCGGGGGAGCATCTGTATAGGGTACAACAAACCGGGGAGAATATTCATCTTAATAAGCGCTATCCGACCCAACCACGAAACTGGAAGCGCCTCCCATCTTTGAAGACCTTGTTTGATTTTGTCAAATAATTGAACAAAATTGGCTTTGAGCAGTTGATCCAGAACTGGAGTAATGAATATGCCCAAATACACAAAACCCCCCTCTGACTATGAGATAGCTTTGGCAAATAGAATTAAGGAGAATCCAAAGAGTTTTTACAAATACATCAAGGACAAAAGGGTAACTAGGGAGAGAATAGGGCCCCTCCAAGATCAGCACGGCGGCCTTTGTGTGGAGCTGCAGAAAATGGGGGAGATACTAAATGAGTATTTTGCATCAGTATTTACTGTGGAAAAGGATATGGAAGATATAGACTGTAGGGAAATAGATGGTGACACTTTGTAAAATGTCCATATTACAGAGGAGGAAGTGCTGGATGTCTAGAAACGCATAAAAGTGGATAAGTCCCCAGGACCTGATCAGGTGTACCTGAGAACTCGGAGGGAAGCTAAGGAAGCGATTGCTGGGCCTCTTGCTGAGATATTTGTATCATCAATAGTCACAAGTGAGGTGCCGGAAGACTGGAGGTTGGCTAATGTGGTGCCACTGTTTAAGAAGGGTGATAAGGACAAGCCAGGGAACGATAGACCAGTGAGCCTGACATCAGTGATGGGCAAGTTGTTGGAAGGAATCCGGAGGGACTGGATGTACATGTATTTGGAAAGGCAAGGATTGATTAGGGATAGTCAAAATGGTTTTGTGTGTGGGAAATCATGTCTCACAAACTTGATTGAGTTTTTGAAGAAGTAACAAAGAGTATTGATGAGGGCAGAGCAGTAGATGTGATCTATATGGACTTCAGTAAGGCGTTCGACAAGGTTCCCCATGGGAGACCGACTAGCAAGGTTTGATCTCATGGAATACAGGGAGAACTAACCATTTGGATACAGAACTGGTTCAAAGGTAGTAGGGTGGTGGTGGAGGGTTGTTTTTCAGACTGGAGGCCTGTGACCAGTCGAGTGCCACAAGGATCCGTGCTGGGCCCTCTACTTTTTGTAATTTACATAAATGATTTGGATGCGAGCATAAGAGGTACAGTTAGTAAGTTTGCAGATGACTCCAGAATTGGAGGTGCAGTGGACAGCGAAGAGGGTTACCTCAGATTACAACAGGATCTTGATCAGATAGGCCAAGGGGCTGAGAAGTGTGAGATGGAGTTTAATTCAGATAAAAGAGGTAAAAACAATGAGTGCAGATGCTGGAAACCAGATTCTGGATCAGTGGTGCTGGAAGAGCACAGCAACTCAGGCAGCATCCGAGGACAGGCAAAATCGACGCCTCGGACAAAAGCCCTTCATTTATTCCTGATGAAGGGCTTTTGCCCGAGGCGTCGATTTTGCCTGTCCTCGGATGCTGCCTGAGTTGCTGTGCTCTTCCAGCACCACTGATCCAGAATTTAATTCAGATAAATGCAAGGCACTGCATTTTGGGAAAGCAAATCTTAACAGGACTTATACACTTAATGTTAAGGTCCTAAGGAGTGTTGCTGAACAAAGAGACCTTGGAGTGCAGGTTCATAGCTCCTTGAAGGTGGAGTCGCAGGTAGATAGGATAGTGAAGAAGGCGTTTGGTATGCTTTCCTTTATTGGTCAGAGTATTGAGTACAGGAGTTGAGAAGAAGGGCTTATGCCCGAAACGTCGATTCTCCTGTTCCCTGGATGCTGCCTGACCTGTTGCGCTTTTCCAGCAACACATTTTCAGCTCTGATCTCCAGCTTCTGCAGACCTCACTTTCTCCTCCAGTACAGGAGTTGAGAGGTCATGTTGCAGCTGTACAGGACATTGGTTAGGCCACTGTTGGAATATTGCATGCAATTCTGGTCTCCTTCCTATTGGAAAGATGTTGTGAAACTTGAAAGGGTTCAGAAAAGATTTGCAAGGATGTTGCCAGAGTTGGAGGATTTGAGCTATAGGGAGAGGCTGAACAGGCTGGGGCTGTTTTCCCTGGAGCGTCGGAGGCTGAGGGGTGACCTTATAGAGATTTACAAAATTATCAGGGGTATGGATAGGGTAAGTAGGCAAAGTCTTTTCCCTGGGGCCGGGGAGTCCAGAACTAGAGGGCAAAGGTTTAGGGTGAGAGGGGAAAGATATAAAAGAGACCTACGGGGCAACTTTTTCATGCAGATGGTGGTACGTGTATGGAATGAGCTGCCAGAGAAAGTGATGGAGGCTGGTACTATTGCAATATTTAAGAGGCATCTCGATGGGTATATGAATAGGAAGGGTTTGGAGGGATATGGGCTGGGTGCTGGCAAGTGGGACTAGATTGGGTTGGGATATCTGGTCGGCATGGACGGGTTGGACCGAAGGGTCTGTTTCCATGCTATACATCTCTATAACTCTATGACTCTATGACCACTTAACTGGGAATCGATATTCACCCTGAAGACCCGAGCACCTTCGTAAGACCACCCATAGGCATAGCCTTTAATTTTGCAAGATTAATCATGTACCCCAAAAAGGTGCCAAACGCACTGATGCATTGTATCAGGCAAGCTACCGAAACTGCTGGATTTGACAAAAAAATTAGGACATCGTGGCGTATAATGAAATCTTATGTAATTTTGACCTCACTTCTGGAGCTGATATATTGGGGTCCCTACAAATGGCCTCCGCCAATGGTTCAATCAATGGTCAAAGGGGACAGCCCTGCCCGCTGCCCCTAAAAATGTTAAAATTTCTTGATCATACCCCATTGGTGATGACCACAGCGAGAGGGTCACCGTAGAGAACCTTTACCCATCTTATAAAGACTTCGCCCAAGCCAAACCACTCCAGAGTATAGTAAAGATACGGCTACTCAACTCAGTCAAATGCCTTCTCTGCATCTAGAGAAATCACCAATCCCTATATTGACTGTTGTTGGCATGCTTGAATTACATTAAGCAGCCTCTTAACAATTTTGGAAAATCTGCGGCCCTTTATGAAGCCTGTCTGGCCCTCTTTAACAATAGAAAGTAACACAGCCTTACACAAAAGTCTTAGAGAGGATTTTAAAGTTCACATTTAAGAATGAGATGGGCCTGTACAAAGCACAGTCCTCCAGGACCTTCCCGTTTTTAAGAATAAGTGAAATTTTGGCCTCTCTCAGAGATGGCAGGAGACAATCATGGCTGAATGAGTCATTAAACATATTGAGCATTGGGCTTGACAATATGTTTATAAATTCCTTATCGAATTCGCTGGGAAGTCCATCAGGACTGGGCAGTCCATCAGGACTGGTCGTCTTTCCACTCTGAAGCTGCCTCACAGCTTCCTGCACCTCTTGCTTTGATCGGGGGCATTGAGAAAAGACTCTTGTTTGGGGGTCATGCCCGGGAGCTCCAGATCCTTAAAAAAATCTCAATTTTGGCCCACCCCTCCTCACAATCCTCAGATTGATATAACTTAGAGTAAAATCTCTGGAATGTCACATTAGTCTTTTTGGAATCACATATAAGGTTCCCAGACCATTCCCTAATCGCCATAATGGCTTAAGGGGGGCTCCTTTTCCTAGCCTGTCACCATGCTCATATGACCTTTGCAAAACTAAGCTCCTTCTTTGCTGTCTGCGTGAGCACGGAATTCAATGCAGACCGCAGCGCCGTCATCCTCTGTAGCTTGACCAATGAGGGCCTGTCAAAGTAAGCCTTCTCAGCTGCCTTCAACCGTGCTCCAAGGAAACGTTGCTGTTCACTCTTCTGCCGCTTCCTCCTGGCAGAGTAGGAAATAACAACCCCCTGGAATAGGCTTTGGCACCTTCCCAAAGGACGGATGGGCTACTAACTGAGCTTGAGTTAATGTCTGGGAACATCTGAAATTCCCTGGAGAAGTACTCCACAAACTTATTATCCTCGAGGATAAAGGGATCCATTCACCAGTGCCTTGGGCCCACTGTAATGTCCTTAATCTTAACCAACAGGTATACTGGGGCGTGATCAGAGATGGTAACGTTACCAATCGTACAAGATTCCATCGAGTCCAGAGTTGCCACGGGGGTCAGAAAAGAATCAGTCCCAGTGTGATATCTGTGTGGATTGGAAAAAAACATAAATCCCTGTCAGTAGGGTGGAGATGCCTCCACACATTCACCAATCCTAACTCCATACACAGATCCACTAATTGTTTAGGTTATCCTCAGGGTATCAGGGGGGCTTTGGGCAACCTGTCTACTGTGGGATCCATGAGACAATTAAAATCTCCCCCTATAATGATATGCCAGAACTCGAGACTGATCAGTTTAGAAAACACATCTACTAGAAATTTGAGGGGGATGGGCCAGAGGGCAATAAACATTTAAAACACCAGATTCTTCCCCATTTATCAGGGCTTTGAGAATTACAAACCTCCCATGTGAGACTTTAACACACTCTAATAACTTAACTTAACCAATATTGTGACTCCTCTACAGCTGGTATTAAAAGATGGAAAGTAAACCCAATCAAAACCATTCTGCTGTAGTTTCAAATGCTCCCTATCATCCAAATGTGTCTCCTGTAGCAAAGCAATATCCACCTTCTCCTTTCTAAGACTCAAAAGTGCTTTCTTCCTCTTAATTGGTGAGTGACTCCCCTTGATATTCCATTTAATCAAGTCATTAGCCATAACCTTCTGCAGTAACATTGAGATTCCAGAGAGGAGCAACTCAAACCACAATTCGCTGAGCCTTTGTGTCACATGATCCATCGAACATAAAAACTATATAAACTAAAACCACTACATTTAACAAACCTACAAAGCTATCAAAGATTATATACACCAAAAACCAAAAAACAAAACAACACAAAGCGCCAGTGGCTCTGAATAGGGGAACTCACCCCCTGCCCAAAGGGGGCAACTACCCGTCCCAAAACTCAATTTCCCATCCCGCTGCCAAGACTGCAGGCCAGACATTTAATTACCTGAACCGGGTTAAACTGCTCGTAAGTAGGCACCTAGTCATCCCAACCATTTTCCCTCCTCCTAGCTAGAGCTGCATCGCAAACACATGCTGAAAAAAAAGAAATACACCATGGAATAGCAATATGAATAAAGAAATTTTTTTCTTAACAAAAAAGGGGTAAACATGGCTTGGAGAGGGTGGACGCTAGGAAATTGATTCCATTAGGCGAGGAGACTAGGACCCGTGGACACAGCCTTAGAATTAGAGGGGGTAAATTCAGAACAGAAATGCGGAGACATTTCTTCAGCCAGAGAGTGGTGGGCCTGTGGAATTCATTGCCGCAGAGTGCAGTAGAGGCTGGGACGCTAAATGTCTTCGAGGCAGAAATTGATAAATTCTTGATGTCACAAGGAATTAAGGGCTACGGGGAGAATGCGGGTAAGTGGAGTTGAAATGCCCATCAGCCATGATTGAATGGCGGAGTGGACTCGATAGGCCGAATGGCCTTACCTCCGCTCCTATGTCTTATGGTCTTATGGTCTTATAAATACCCCACCCATCCTTTGGTATAACTTAGAAATTGAAAGTATACATCTCAACTGCTGCCAAACAGTTTAAACCAGATTATTACCAATAAAAAAGATAGGAAATGAAAGCCCCAACTGGACTTCCTCTGTTTTTAACAAAATAAAAACAAAGACATACCCAAACAACACTACTATTTGTACATACTAAATTGTTCAGATTAAGTTAATTTGACAACAAAGTCTCTTGCCTTCTCCTACGTGTCAAAGAGATGTACAGATCCATCTAAGGCAATTGAAGCGCTGCCGGATACCTCAGAGAGTATTGGATCCCAAGCTCCCTCTGTCTTCTCTTGACACCATCATAAGATTTTCTTTTCTAGATAACCGCCACTGAGAAGTCCTGGAAGAACATGATCTTAGAGCCCTCGTAAATTAGGGCCTTCGGATTTTTCCCTGGATTCCACGATTCTCTCATCTCTATAATGATGAAACTGCACCAAGGGAGGACGAGGACATTGACCCAGACCTGATCTCTGCACAGTGACCTGGTAAGCCCTCTCGATCTTCAAGCCTCTCATTCCAGCCTCCAAGTTAAGGAATTTCAGCAATCAGTCCTCAATAACTTCCGCCAGCTGCTCACCTTCCTTACCCTCCTGCAGACCGATGTTCCGAATATTTTTTCTCCTGCCCCTGTTCTCAAGATCATCCACTTGGTCACACCAATTACGGGCCTGTGTTTTCAGGGCTTGGATCCTACCCTTGGAGGAACAGGTATCAGCTTCCACCACTGTGACTCTGTGTTCTACGTCATCTGTCCTTTTCTCCAGGTCTCAAGGTTCATGTTTCTGCAGCATGATAGAGATCGAGGCCAGCTTCGCCTCATCTTACCCAACATCTCGCGAGATAGGTATTCGAGTCCAAGGATCTTGCAGGCTGGGCCATGGGCCCGGCCTTGGACGCTTCTCCTCCCTTCTTTGGCATCTCCAGATGGCGAAAACGCAGCTAAGTTGATTTTTTACAGTTTCCTGGGACTCCACGACCTTTCCAGAGTCCCAGGATATTACAACGGTCCGGGTAGGGTGGGTTAGAAGTTCGTCCCGCTTGTGCTGTGTTGCGGAGTTCTGTTACGCGATCATCCTAAATCGCCGCCATCGTGGATCCCCCCACCAATTCCCTTTTTAAATTTAAACTTGTCAATGGAGGAGTTGGACTAGAAAAGGAATCAGTTCACCCCTCTTAATTCTGTTGTAGCACTAAGTAATAAATATTTTTACAGAATGATATGGTATGATCTGGTTACTTGTCAGCACCATTAAAGTTGGTTTCTTATTTCTCAGTCTTGAAACATTAACTGTTTATGGCTATGCAGATGTTGACAGACCAGCCAGATATCTCAAGAACATTTTGCTTTTGTTTCAAACCTTTATTTATACACTGCCAGGATCCTTTGCTCTCCACTCCTACTTCAGGAACTTCTCTTCCCGCAATTAAATATTTATTGAAAGAATTTTTAGCCATGCAACTATGACTGTGTTAATAGAAGGTAGGAGACAGAGGATGGTGGTGGTGGGTCGCTTTTTGGATTGGAGGCCTGTGACCAGTGGTGTACCACAAGGATAGGTGCTGGGTCCACTGCTTTTTGTCATTTATATATAAATGATTTGGATGTGAATATTGGAGCTATGGTTAGTAAGTTTGCAGATGGCACCAAAATTGGTGGTGTAGTGGACAGCAAAGAAGATTACCTTAGAATACAACAAGACCTTGATCAGATAGCAAATGGGTGGAGGTGTGACAGATGGAGTATAATATACATAAATGAGAAGTCATGCCCGAAACGTCGATTCTCCTGCTCCTTGGATGCTGCCTGACCTGCTGCGCTTTTCCAGCAACACATTTTCAGCTTTGATCTCCAGCATCTGCAGTCCTCACTTTCTCCTCGAAGTGTTGCATTTTGGTAAGTTAAACCAGAGCAGGACTGATACAGTTAATGTTAGGGCCCTAAGGAGTGTTGCCGAACAAAGAGACATTGGGGTGCAGATTCATAGTTCCTTGGAAGTGAAGTCACATGTAGACAGGATAGTGAAAAAGGACTTTGGTATGTTTGCTTTTGCTGGTAAGTGCACTGAATATCGGAGTTGGGAGGTCATGTTGCAGCTATATAGGACATTGGCGAGGCCACTTTTGGAATACTGCATGCAATTAGATCTCCCTGCTATAGGAAGGATGTTGTGAAACTTAAAAAGACTCAGAAAAGATTTACAAGGATGTTGTTAGGATTGGAGGGTTTGAGCTATAGGAAGAGGCTGAATAGATTGGGGCTATTTTCCCTGGAATGTCGGAGGCTGAGGAGTGACCTTTTAGAGGTTTATAATATCATGAGGGGCATGGATAGGGTAAATAGACAAGATCTTTTCCCCAGGGTAGAGGAGTCCAAAACTAGAGGGCATAGGTTTAAGGTGAGAGGGGAAAGATTTAAAAGAGCGTAAGAGGTAACTTTTTCATGCAGAGGGTGGTTCGCATGTGGAATGAACTGCCAGTGGAGGTGGTGGAGACTGGTACAATTACAACATTTGAAAGGCATCTGAATGGGCATATAAATCAGAAAGATTTAGATGGAAATAGGTCAAATCCTGTCAATTGGGACTAGATTAATTTAGGATAGCTGGTCAACATGTTTCTGTGCTGTACATCGCTATGACTCTACGACTCTGTTTGGAGAAACGCTCAGGCAATTACAAATGCACCTGAATGGATCTAATTCGCAAAAATTTGCACATTCTCTCAGATACCGCTGCTGAGTAGTTGAGAAATAGAGTTTGCTACCATTTGCAAAATCAAGACAACCATCACGTAAGAGAATTCAATATCTGTCCACCATAATGTTTCCAGCTTTTTCTATAATCTCACTAATTATAATTCTCAATCCATTGAACGACTGCCCTTCAAACACCATGTTACATTTTGCTGGCATAGTATTCTATCCCACCTGGGAATGAAGAGAATTTCTTACACAGTGGGATACAAGAAAGGAAAGGAAAATCAACAAAAAAGATAGGAGAGATTGGAATAAAAACAAAATTCAAGATCTTCTTTTACTTACTGTAAAATCTTACTGTTTCTGTTTGTGAATAAAAAGCAATGGATAGCTTTACTCAGTGGGAAATTCACCTATAATTGACAGCTCTAAAACAGTCCTCGATATCCAAAGCAAAAGTTCCCCTACTCCATTGTAAACAAAATAATTGTTTTTCTCATTTTGCACCTATTATAAGAATGGGCAGTGTTGCCAGGCTTTGGGTTTTCTGTGTTCATATTCCTAATGCGCCACTTTAGGTTAGACAGAGATTTACATTACAGCAACTCCCAGGATCAAAAAACTGAAGAATTTGCCAAATAAATTCTGCTATTCAAAAACAATTTTTTGCAGCAGTTACTTTGCCATCCTGCCTTTTCACACCTGGACACTTGTTCACTAACTATCTTACTGAAGTTTTACAGGTTCATTTCCGAGAACCATTGGCAATCTCTAGAACATATCTGCCAAATTGTAGCATGAGATTCATCAAGTGATAGATGCACTTTACAGGAGAGTTGGTCAATACAGATTAGCTTTGACATCATGGATGGCAGAATTAATATTTACAGGATTATTCGCTTTGCCAGAGTACAATAAACATCATGTGTATCGATTTGTAGCTTTCCACAATTAGTAATCTGTCAAGTTCTCAATGTGCAGATTTTGTTAGTATACATCCAGAGGTTACCATGTGCTAACACTTGCTTAGTTGGAAGTTGTCATGATGTTTTAATTGTTTTCACTTCAGCTCAATCCATTCTTGTGCTTTTTCTTTACGTTTACAATGAAAACCTTAGCTCTATTATCTGGAGCCACTTCACTACATCTCCCTATCTTTCCATAAACCTCACAAAACTAATCTCATATGGTCATATCTTTTAATTTTCCCTTGTCAACCTTGGTTTCCATTACATCAATGTGCATCTTACAATATCTTGCTGTGATCTATACAACAAAATAAGTTGCTCACAATACTCTAAATGTGTTCTGACCAGAATCTTAAAAACCTCAGAAGCACATCTCTGTTTTTATATTCTAGTCCTCTTGAACTACATTTGGAGAAAGTGAGGACTGCAGATGCTGGAAATCAGAGTTGAGAGTGTGAATCCTGCCCTCCTGACGAAGAGCTTATCCCCAAAGTGCTGTTTCTCCTGCTCCTCAAATGCTGCCTGGCCTGCTGTGCTTTTACAGCACCACATTCTCGACTCTCGAAATAAATGCCAACATTGTATTTGCCTTCCTAATTATTGACTCAACCTGTAAGTTTACCTCACGCGAGTCCTGGACTCAGGCTCTCAAGTCCCTTTGTACTTCTGATTTCTGAATTTTTTCCCAATTTCTCCCCATGTCTCTATTCTTTCCACCACAGGGCATGACCTCACACTTTCCCACTTTGGACTCCATCTGTCACTTCTTTGCCCATTCTCCTAACCTGCCCAAATCCTTCTGCAGCCTCTCCACCTCCTCAATGTTACTTTCCCTCCGCCTATCTTTGTATCCTCTTCAAACTTAGCCAGAATGCCCTCAGTTCCTTCATCTAGATCATTAATGTATAAAGTTAAAAGTTGTGGTCCAACACTGACCTTTGCAGAACATCACTAGTGACTGACGGTCATCTGAGAAAGACCTTTTTATCCCCACTTTCAGCTTTCTGCCAGACAGTCAACCTTTTATCCATGCTAGTTCTTGCCTCTAACATCATGGACCCTTAGCTAACTCAGCAGCCTCCTGTGCAGCACCTTGACAAAGGTCGTCTGGAAGTTCAAGTAGATAACATCTATTGGCTCTCAATCTAACCTGCTCATTATCTCCTCAAAGAATTCTAACAGATTTGTCAGGCATGACCTCCCTTTTATGAAACCATGCTGACTTTGCCCTGTTTTACCATACACTTTTAAGTATTTCTATGAAAATAAACATTGACATTCAATGGCACTACTGTCACTGAATCAACATTATGGGGATTATGATTGAGCAGAAATTGGACTGAACTAGCTATGTAAATGCTGTGGCCACAAGAACAGATCAGAGATGAGGAATCCTTCACCAAGTAACTTAACTGCTCACTCTCCAAAGCCTATCCATTGTGTATAAGTCAGGAGTGTGATGAAATATTCCCTATTTGCAGAATGTGTGCAACTCAATCATCAGTCAAGAAGCTTAACTCCATCTGGGACAAAGCAACACACTTGATTGGCACCACACCCACAAATATTAATTCCCTCCACCATCAATACCAATAGCAGCAGTGACTACCATCTACAAGCTACACTTTAGAAATTCACCAAAGCTCCTTCCATAGCACTTTCAAACCCCACAAACACTACCTTAGGAAGTCAGAAACATGGGGACACCAATATCTACAAATTCCCTTCCTAACCACTCACCATCCTAAAATGTATTCTTTTTTCCTTCAGGGTCACTAGGGTAAAATCCTGGAAGTCCCTCCCCAACAATCTTATGGGTGTCGGGAGACAAAATTGACCACAGCAGTTCAAGAAGGCTGCTCACCACTACTTTCTCACTACTTTCTCAAGTAGTGGTGCTCCTGCTCTTTGGATGCTGCCTGACCTGCTGCGCTTTTCCAGCAACGCATTTTCAGCACTACTTTCTCAAGGGCAACTCGGGATGGGCAATAAATGTTGGCCCAAGCTGTGAAGCCCACATCCCACAAATGATTTAAACAAAAGAGAGAAAGAGCTAAAAGAAGGAATTGGCTACTGCGGACAATTGCAAGAAGAAATAATGAGAGGATTGTTTTGTTCGTGAGCAGTTCAAAATTTTTTTTTAAATGGCAACCAGGATCTACAGACAGCAACTCTGACATTTTTCTGTGTATACAAGGCATACACTTGCTGTCTTTTTAACTCCAGATTACAAAGTTCATAAAAAATTGCCTCTCTTTTTCAGTTGTGCTTTCTTGGCTGTTAAAGTTTCCTTGGTCTTCCCAATTACTACCGGAATCTTGTTCATACTGTGCTTTACAAGTTTCATTATCACCAGCTTCATGGATCCTGGAATTCTACAACAAGGTAAAGCAATTTAATTTTTCAAAGAAATGGACAAACCTTGTTCATTTGGAGTGAGATCCATTCACTTTGAAGTCTGTTTTGTATAATCTCAATCTTTACAATAAATCATTCCCCATTAACTTCTGTGGAGCTCTGTATAGAACTTGCTTTTCAAGCACTATAGAATACCCTTAAAAACCAAAAAGGCAGGATCATTACAGGCACGTACTTTCAGCCAAAAAAAAATACATCATTCATCTGTGATGGAAGGAAGACAATTTACATATACTAATATCATTTTTGTAACTTCAGTCTCAAAGCAGAGGTAAATAGATGCTGACTATTTCTGTGAAGGATTTTCTTTTTAAAAGCAAGGTCAAGGTTCGTTCTAGAACAGTCACCTAAACTCAGCACTTGTTACAAAGTTTACCTTACCGGTGCAGACCCTTGTGATAATTGGAAATATGTTTATATTGATGGATTTACAATAGGCAAGGTAAACATTTAAGGTTATTAGCTTTGATTTCACTTAAGAAGAATCTCAGATTTTTAAATTCATTTCAGAAGACAAGACACACCAAAATTGAACAAGTTCAGTCTATCGTTTTGAAGGAATTCAGGGCAGTTCAGGGAAACAGTTACCTTGGCAGAAGGATTTAGGTTGTAAACTTTCCATACCAGAAGAGTTTGGTTAGAAGCCTGCAGGCTATTAGAACTGAGAAAGGTTAGGTGCTCAGATTTATGAAAATTTCATGTCGGCAGACATAGAAAGGAATTAACTCCAGAGTCGATGGCAAAGAAATTATTAGAAGACAAATGGTCTTAAATCTCTGTGACAGTCAGGACAGATTAACACTGTTTTCCTGTGTGTTTTAAATTTATTCTAACTGTTTTCTATGTTTAAATAGACAATAGACAAAATAGACAATAGACAATATGTGCAGGAGTAGGCCATTCTGCCCTTCGAGCCTGCACCGCCATTCAATATAATCATGGCTGATCATTCCTAATCAGTATCCTGTTCCTGCCTTATCTCCATAAACCTTGATTCCACTATCTTTGAGAGCTCTTTCCAACTCCTTCTTAAATGAATCCAGAGAGTGGGCCTCCACTGCCCTCTGGGGCAGAGCATTCCACACAGCCACTACTCTCTGGGTGAAGAAGTTTCTCCTGAGCTCTGTCCAAAATGGTCTACCCCGTATTTTTAAGCTGTGTCCTCTGGTTCAGCACTCACCCATCAGTGGAAATATGTTTCCTACTGCCAGAGTGTCCAATCCTTTCATAATCTTACATGTCTCAATCAGATCCCCTCTCAATCTTCGAAACCCAAGGGTATACAAGCCCAGTCGCT
>NC_057722.1:54086164-54094304 GCF_004010195.1 Chiloscyllium plagiosum | reverse complement strand
TTAGCCTTTTTCACTACCTGCTGTACCTGCATGCTTGCCTTCATTGCCTGGTGTACAAGAACACCCAGATCTCTCTGTACTGCCCCTTTACATAAATTGATTCCATTGAGGTAGTAGTCTGCCTTCCTGTTCTTGCTACCAAAGTGGATAACCATACATTTATCCACATTAAACTGCATCTGCCATGCATCTGCCACTCACCTAACTTGTCCAGGTCACCCTGTAATCTCCTAACATCCTCCTCACATTTCACCCTGCCACCCAGCTTTGTATCATCAGCAAATTTGCTAATGTTATTGCTGATATTGCTGATAAATAGCTTGATATTCTTTTGTTGTTAGTGAAATTGGCAACTTCATATGAATATACTTTAATGACTAGCCATTCACATTAACTAAATCAACAAAAAAAAGCATGATTTATCGAATGAGATTTCATTCTGGGAGTTGACTTGCCAGTATTATCATAAATTGGTACATTATTTTGATACAGACAGTAGTGCTCGCAATCTAAATGGGTGCTGTCAGAAGTCAGACGACACCAGGTTATTGTCCAAGAGGTTTATTTGAAATCATAAGCTTTCTCCTGATGCTCAGAAAGCTTGTGATTTCAAATAAATCTGTTCGACTATAACCTGGTGTCGTCTGACCTCAGACTTTGTCCACCCCAAGTCTAATACCAGCACCTCCAAATCATAATTGGATGCTGATAGCATTTAATGTAAAAGATAATTTATGCTGATCAGGGTTATCTGGTGCATGCAGGATGGACAAAGTTCTTGAAACCCACATGATGACATCACACAGCAGAAAGGGACACAAATTGGCGCAAGTTTATTTGGCAGCTAAATTAAAAGGGATCATTCAAATTTGCAGATTAGCTGCCAGCTCAGTAATTCTAGCTACTGTACCACGTTTGGGCATTTTTAGTTGGTCTCTACCAGTCCTTAGATTTCACTTTCTCTGTACAGCAAGTGGCTTGACTACCTTGCACTGCTGTCAATGTCAGTAACAATTACACAAACTGTTAGTTTTCATCACTGATAAGCCAGCTGGAATCTGTGATTCTGATGAAGGTCTCTGACTATCTACTTTGTCAGTAATGCCTATAGCCAATAAATAATTTGTACTTTATAAGAGTATGATTTCCAGTTCTCCCCTAATGAAAATCTGCAGACCCCAGTAGTGGCATTAGTGCAGCTCACAGATAGCTGGCCTGCAAAAATAAGTGGCCTGGTAGGGCTGGCTTTGGGAAGAAAGTGTGATTGAGAGCATCAAAGAAGCTCTACACAATCTTCCAAAGAAGGAGGAGGAGACAGTAGGTTTCCGATAAGGAACCACATCCACAGAAGCTTCTCCGGCAGCAGTTCTCCCCCTTCACTAACACTATCAAGCAATGTCCAAGGAATCTTTACTTCATCAAGAAGCTTACTGGCTCAAATCAGCTTTTGCAACCAGAGTTGCTGCCTCAAACCTGGCCAAGAACATCATTGTCTTTGGTTGTCAATGTTACTCACACTCTGTTTCCATGCCACCCGGGTCCTTTCAGATAATAACTGATGACATCTTATAGTACACAGTTCACTGATGAAGTCAGTGCGACACTGAGGCCTTCTACACCAAAAAAATCTTTAAAATCCCCTTCCCTATTAACACAAAAAAACAAAGTGAAATAATACATGCCATTATTCATCTGTTCGATTTTCTATTGTCACTAACTGCCTATATGTTGCCTTTGTGTTCTCTACAGTAATGCCCTGGGGTATTGTTAAATTGCATGGGATGTGGGTATTACTATCTGCAACAGTGGTTATTACCCATCCTTAATTATCTAGACAGCAGTTAAGAGTCAATCATATCATTTAAGAGTCAATCACATCACTGTGAATCTGCAGTTACTTGTGGGTCAGATCAGGTAAGGATGGCAGATTTCCTTCCCTAACTGACATTGATGAAGAAGATAATTTCTTACTACAATCAACATTGGTTACATGCTCATTATTAGATTGTCATTTTAATTATAGACCTTTTGTTTTATTGAATTCAAATATCACCATCTTCCATGGTCGGATTTGAGCACATTTGCCCAACCCAGGGGTCTGCATTGCTTGTCTGGTGACATCACTACAACTTTACCCCTTCCACTCGTAAGGAATTGCCTCAACCTATAACTGGTTCATGACCACAGGAAGCCCATCATTCATACAGAGGGTGGTTCGCATGTGGAATGAACTTCCTGAGGAAGTGGTAAATGTGAGCACAGTTACAACTTGTAAAAGATACTTAGATAAGTACATAAATAGGAAAGGTTTGGAGGGTATGCGCCAGGAGCAGGCAAGTGGGACTAGCTTACTTTGGATTATGTTCGGCATGAACTGGTTGGACTGAAGAGTCTGTTTCCATGCTGTATTACTCTATGACGCTAAGGAGTCATGTACCTGTCATCCTGGTCACAATCTCAACTCTTTCATTCTCAACAAATTGGCTATTGCTTGAAAAGATTGTACTATGGGGATAAGTTTCCTGACTCCCTGTTAGAAGCTCATGCCATCTAAAATGTGGCCATGCTGCCACAAGGGAAATCACTGAGAATGCAGCTAATATACTAAAGTAACACTTCTGTTCCCCCACCATTCCAGGGCAGCTTTGTAGTACGGCACTGAGCACTTATTCATATCTATGGTTATTTGCTACAGGCCTCATACGAAGGAGCAGCTCTAACTTCTTTTTGCAAGTTGACTTATTCAGGAGGAAAAATATGAAGAAGAGAGTGAGAAGGAGGGAGAGAACAAAGATAGGCAACAGGACATCAATTATGCTCAAATTATCAGCGATCAGTCCACTGAGACGTGCATTAAATAGATGTCCGACTGTCCATTAATAATCAGCCTGATTATTCTCTCTTTTTACAAGCAGTATCACATCGCCTTCCATCATTCTATATTTACTATCTTACACCCACTTCAAAGTAAACACTAATTCCAGCTCCTGACTGAAATCTAAGACCAACCTTACCAAGTCAAGATGTTATAATTTACAACAATCTACTCATCCTTGTGCACATCCTTACAGCCCGCCCTTCATGTTCCATTGCCTAGGAAAGTTCTTTAAAATGTGCCCTGCATTCTGTCAAGATCTGAGTTGGTTGCTTTGAGAGTTAGATCAGTTATGGTGGCTCAATGGTTAGCACTGTTGCCTCACAGCACCAGGGTCCCATGTTCAATTCCAGCCTTGGGTGACTGTCTGTGTGGGTTTCCTCCCACAGTCCAAAGATCTGCAGGTCAGGTAAATTGGCTATGCTAAATTACCCATACTGTTAGCTGCATTAGTCTGAGGGGGACTGGTTGGGCTGAAGGGCCTGTTTCCACACTGTAGGTAATCTGACCAAGGTGCATCTTCATTGTCTTTTCTCCTTCCTCCACAATGAACTTTACAGTATATAGAGCTAAACTGAAAAAGCAGCATTAGAAACTGTGTGATGTAGTGTGTAAGAAAAGGCAATATGTAAATGCAACATTTTCCTTCATGAAAAAAAGATTATGAACAAGGATGTGGGTAGCCTATATTTATTACAGCATGAACATGCCTCTCTTTCAATTGGTTAACTTGTAGTTTCTCCCCAACCCCCCCAACTTCATGGAATTTTCCAACTCATCTCCAGAATTGTGAATATCACTGGAGGGCCTCACCACTGTATCCCATAGGCACCCCCTATGAAATGTTTGCTTTTCAAATTCAATGCGATTCTAAATATTTACTCTTTCTAATGGCAGGCTCACATATATCAATGCATGAAAGTCTTGACCCTAAAGTTGTGAAAGTCAATGGCAAGATATTTTCTTTGAAATGGTGCAGAGTGTGTCAATTCTATCGCCCACCCCGCTGTTCACATTGCAGACTCTGCAACGTCTGTATAGAGGTGAGCAGTTCAAACAGATAGTCTGTAAATGGGCAGTTGATCTGGAACTGAGTCACAAAAAAGGCATAGAGTATTTTAAAAATCTTTCAGCTTTTCATTTTATTCTTTGTTTTGCTTAGCTCTTTGTTGCTTATTTCTGCATTCCTTTCTCTTCCATTTAAAACAAATTTAGTGCTTAATTGAGAAGTCAGCTGAAATGTTCATTTCACAAGATATATGGCTGACATAATAAGTTTGTTTGATTAAATCCAGAGAAGAAATTATGTAAATAAATAGATTATTAATATTTTGATTCAATAGATTGTTAATAGGTAAATTATTCCTGGTACTCTATGCACAAGGAATGGACATAACAAATCCAGCAGGTTTAATCATCCATGCTTTCTCATGTTCCAATATTCTTGACAAAAATGTTACCTATAGACCCCAGGCCTTTACACATGTTAAAGATTTCCTGTGCATGCTGTGTGCACGGTGAATAATTAAATGTTTGATATGAATTTGTTACCTCCTGATTTACAGGGTTGTTGAAAGTGTTAATTTTTAAATGTATGCTGTAGAATATTGCTGATTTTGAGTAACTTATCATCAAGGCTCACTCCTAATTGCTATATGTTGGCATCTGCCGAATGTGAATGTGTAGATCCAATCCAGATGTACAAATACATGTATCATGGGATACACCCTTTCTATAGATACTATAAACAAATTATCTAAACTCACCTAAAAATACGCTTAAGGGATTAAGCAGCCTGGTCATTTAATATACGTAATTTCACTTTCCATTTGGGAAGGACAAATGTAACACTGATAGTTAACGGTAAAAAGATAAAGGCACCATCATCCCATTCTCTCATTCAAGAGAGTCAGCTAGTGGTGGATGATGGCAAGGGGTAATGTTGAGAACTTCATGGTGATCTCAGTTGGTAGAGGAATTGAACTGATGCTGTTAGTGTTACTCTATATCACAAACTCGTCATCCAGGCAACTGAGCTAACCAACCTCCTAAAGTAGTCAAAGCAGAAGAAACACACATAGAGCTTATTGAGTGAATCTGCTGTATAATCACCTGAGAAAATGCCTTCAATTGGACCAGGGTCTCAAGTGCTATTCATACATCAATAATTATTTTCTTGACCCATGAATTTGAACAAACAGAGACTGTTAGCGTTAGAATCATAGTCGAGGAACCAGGGTCATTAATGAAATTGACTTTTGATTTAAAACTGTTGACACACTAAAATGGATAAAAATTTCCCATCAGTACAATAGCAACTTCTGGAATATTCTCCCAGAAGTTTCTACATGTTTACTAATCATATATTCATATTTAATCATAAAATTAATAGCAAATATTCCTAATTTATTGAATTAATCACAATTAATCAAAACATTAAATTAGCTCGAAGTGACATATAAACTGAAGATATCTTCTTCCCTGTTTTTAACTGTAAATTTTCACCATTAATTCATCCCCTGAAGGCACGTAATCCTTACTGATTTAACTTTCTAACCCTTTCCTTATTTCATTCATGTGCTTATTATTTGTGTATTGACCAAGAGCATTAGTTGAATCTGATTTCACCTTCCTCTGACATTTGCACTGATATCTCTTAAACAAGATAATTGAAAAACAATAAAGAACAAGAAACAGAGATTATGTTTTCTTCCCTTGACCCTAAGCTAATGAAACCCTTCTTTTTGACCCAGTCGCAATGGGATAATACAACTCAGATTCTGGATTAGTGGTGCTGGAAGAACACAGCTATTCAGGCAGCATCCAAGGAGCTTCGAAATCGACGTTTCGGGCAAAAGCCCTTCATCAGGAATAAAGGCAATGAGCCTGGAGCGTGGAGAGATAGCTTATCTCTCCACGCTCCAGGCTCACTGCCTTTATTCCTGATGAAGGGCTTTTGCTCGAAACGTTGATTTCGAAGCTCCTTGGATGCTGCCTGAACTGCTGTGCTCTTCCAGCACCACTAATCCAGAATCTGGTTTCCAGCATCTGCAGCCATTGTTTTTACCTAATACAACTCATATCAAGGGTCATGCCTGGATTCTAATAACTTGGTTGAGTTACTAACTGAATGACTGTATTATTGTATACTGCTATCAATAGAGCATTCTTTTTTAAGAAAAGAAGAAACTACAGATTAATAACTGCCTTTAACTGCCTTCTCTTGTTCCAGGATTTCGATCACCATTGCAAATGGGTGAATAACTGTATTGGGAGAAGGAATTATCGCTTTTTTTTCCTCTTTGTCTTCTTTCTTGTCCTTTACATGCTGACTATTTTGGGATCCTGCATCACGTACCTTATCCTCAACCACCACGAGCCAATGACAACAGAGAAGGGCACCACGTATCCTTGCATTGTGACTTAGAGTTGTAGGTAGTATTTCTGCGACTGGGGATTCCACACTTGTTAGTGGTTGTTAGGCACAGAAAGCTTCCAAAGAATCCTCAAGGACCAGATCAGCACTGCTGAGGAAATGTGCAAATTTGCTCTCAGCCTAGTCAGAACCATGGATGGGAATCCTGTTGGAGACTCACATCCAATCAGTTGGTTTGCAACTTGACATCAAATATTAAGATTATTCTAGGTCGACTGTTCAATATTGAAACCACCACTGATGTAAAGGAAAATTAAAACTGGGGCTACTTCGAACACAAGTGCTTAATTCACAACATGAACAATATGTTCAGATAGAGAACTGACACACTTAGGCACTCAAGACACACTTGAGCCTTCTGTGGGAATACTTTTAAATTTCAGTCGTTCATCTCAAACCAGTGAGAATAATTGCCATGTGTTGGGTTAATAACTAAGAATGCCAGTTCATGGTTTACAATAGTCTTTAAACTCTGCTGCTCAACATTTCAATTCATCAGCCAAATCGAGTTGTAAAGCTTGTTTACAAAATTGAATTTTCCTTAAGAATAACTCTCAGTTATGCTGTTATTGTTCCAATTGCTTTTTTCCTCTTTCCAGTACTTTTCCTATTCGGAGCTCATATTGAACTCATTGCGCTGGGAGAAACTATGTCTGAAGAGGTAACACACAAAATACAATCGACAGAGGATGGTGTGAGCTAAATCTTTCCTTCAAACACGTTGATCATTTGGTAGCTTTTTCTGTTTTCTTACCTAAGCCTTCTGGCCAAACTCTTTCACTGGTTCCAACTTAATCAAGGGATTTGCAAAACCTCAATGAAAACACAATAGGAAAAGTACACTGACCAAGTTATGGACAGGCTGTTCTGGCAGTCAACTTTACACCTGCTTATTAAGACACAAAGGGAATTGGAACATGAACCAAAGAATTACATAGAGAATTGTTGGACTAGACAATGAACAGTATTGAATTGACTGTCCATTAAACACCACATAGTTTCCCTTTACATTGACTTTAATGGTCAAATTGATCTGTCCATTTGGTATTCTCATCAAGTTGACAATTCCAGCAAATGCTTTGCCAGAAGGAGTGGTCAAGGAAGAAGCCATTGTTTATTTTAAACAGAAAATCAGATAAGTATTTGAAACAAGGAAAATCGCAGCCTTCTTGTACACAGGAAAGGTACAAGGAAAGTGTAGGCCAGTGCTGTTATTTGCATTTATCTTGCAAAGAGTTGACACAAATACTTTTGTACTATAAACCTTTACAGTCCTGCACATCTTTTGTTCAGTTACAATATGATATTGATGATGTTTACATCAATTCTGCCTATTGGCAGCTGTCCAGATACATTAAATCTGCTGGCAATTATAGAAGTGGAGGAATGTGTCAATAATTGTATGATGTTTCTGTTCAACAATACCATTTTGGTTGATAATGATTTGTTAGCGATGAACATTTGGTGCAGTGAACCAATTTTATTGTCATGCTAGCATCAGGTAATACTGGACAAAAATTTGGGAAAAATCTGAATGCCAGTTTCTCTGCAAACATTTGTTAGCCTATTGTAATTGGATTCTGCCGCATAAAGTCATTTTTTTTTTCCCTGACAGTACAATGATGAGGAGGAGAGAAAAAATCCCTTCACACAGGGCTGGAAAAAGAACTTTTTCAACATGCTGTGTGGACACATTGTGCCAAGGTGAGTCTAAATTTAAAGAATGGTCATCCTCAAAATTGGTCCAAAAATGATTTCATCATAAACCAGCTACTGGGTATTACAAAGATTTACATATAGATGGAAAGGTAAATCATGTAGTTGTTACC
>NC_057722.1:54072713-54085664 GCF_004010195.1 Chiloscyllium plagiosum | reverse complement strand
AGGAGAAGATCTGGAAGGGTTGGTAGGAAACTCTGCTAAGCAAAGACAGTTGGATGGGAAGAAAAAAGGATGATGAAATTCTCAAAAGTGAACCAAAAACATTTACAAGCTGTGCTAATACAGACTATGCTAATTTTGAATCTATTTATTTAATCTCCTGAAGATGGTGTTGAACATTAGGCAAAAGAGAAAGCATTTTAAAATTTGTTTCAATGTGGAATTATTGAATACCTTTATGGTAAAGGTTGACGAACAAGCAAGTCAATACTCAATGGAATAGATTGGAATGTGAACTTGAGGCCACAATCAGATCAGCCATTATCTTTTACTGAATGGCAGAGCCAGCTGTGGAGCTGAATGAACCACTCCCATTCCTACTTTGTACGCTAATGTGTTCATTAATCTCCAAAACAAAGATCAAACTCTCTAGTCAACGTATCTTAATCCAGATTGGTTCCCAATGTATTATTGGGACTTTATTACTTTAACCAGTGGACTATGCAAGTGAGCCATCTGGCATCTAGAGCAGCAGAAACATGACTCTGGCCTCAAGCAGAAAAGTTTTGCCTTCCTCTATCCCTGGATTTCCCTGCTCCCCTGATCATGAGATGCAGAAATTAAAGTTTCCCCAACATTGTAGTGATCTGCTACCATGATATATAATTGTTTTGTTGGTTTTTGTCTTCAGCAAATTATTTGTATCTGATGAGGCAATGAACTAGTCATGTGAAATGTAATATTGAAATGTTCAATATATGTTTATTACAGCTCCTGGTATATACATGTACATGACAATCACAGTCACTTCAGTGTCTAGGCTAATAGTAAGGTATTCATTTGTAAGCAGTGATATGCTTCTATCGGGGTGGCATGGTGGCTCAGTGGTTAGCACTGTTGCCTCACAGTGGCAGGGACCTGGTTCAATTCGAGCCTTGGGCAGCTGTCTGAATGGAGTTTGTCCATTCTCCCCGTATTTGTGTGGGTTTCCTCCCACAATCCAAAAGATGTATAGGTCAGGTGAATTGCCCATAGTGTTAGGTGCACTAGTCAGAGGGAAATGAGTCTGGGTGGATTAGTCTTCAGAGGGTTGGTGTGGACTTGTTGGGCCAAAGGGCCTGTTTCCACACTGTAGGGAATCTAATCTAATCAAATCTACTTCAAATGGCCCCAGTTAAGATGGAGACTAAGACCTTTATAATCTTGGGTTACATGCTGTCATGATAATATGAACATGTCATTTAAAGTTAAAAATCACACAACACCAGGTTATAGTCTAACAGGTTTAATTGGAAGCACACTAGCTTTTGGAGCGACGCTCCTTCATCAGGTGTTGAAGGAGCGTCGCTCCGAAAGCTAGTGTGCTTCCAATTAAACCTGTTGTAGTATAACCTGGTGTTGTGTGATTTTTAACTATGTCATTTAAAGGTTGTCTGCATACTAGCTGTAAGACACAACACAGCATCCCTCTTTTTCACAGGAAAGAAAGGAATTCCTAACAGATATACTGGTTGTACATTGACACTTGTTGTCAATATGATAGTTATACACTCAGATAAACACAGAATTATCAAAACTAACTATTGCAATCTCAATATAACATTTTAGAGGTTTGACAACTTGTCCTGATCTTGCAATTGTGTACCTGTTGTGAGAGCTACATGCTGTTTTCATTTGCTGTGAAATTGTAACTTTCCTGAGCTCATAGTGTTGCAATAAATAGGATTTTGTTGACAGAACCAACTTGAGAGAATCAAAGATATTTTGGTGAGTGTCTTGCCATACATCCTTCTTGACTAAATCTCTCAGCAGAAATACCCAACTTCACATGAAGGTTTGATGAGGGAACGTTGAAAAAACTTATATCCTCTTTATCCTGCAGGAGCAGTATTTGTTCAGCATCCTTAATGTTTCCTGGATGGGGATCAACTGCATAGGTAGATTATATGGACATGAGAATGTTTATCTAGTTGACACTTACTGACAATTCATACCACTAAATATCAACCCATTTTATTGCACTGCTCTCATCAGTAGGTGAAAGTTGTGATCATGCTCTGCTTTTGTCTTACCATGACTGCTATCATCAGCTTTGCAAACATTGCCAGGCATATTTTGAATAATCCTGTCCACCTGCTGCTGGAAAATGCCTTGGCTAACTGAGAATCCAACACGTAACTTTCAGAAACAATATCATTTAAATCGTGTCCTAAAGGTTATAGACTCTTGGGATTGTTCTGCTAGATGAACAAAGAAGTAACCTTGTTTCGAATTCAGTTTCAAGGAGAATCTGGTCCCACAAAATTTAGCATTTAACTCTTCCAGCATCATTATTTTATGTGAGCACCTTTTTAAGAGAGGTTCAGGCATCTTGGAACTATCAAGATGCCATTTTACTTCAAGACCCAAGTGGGGAAGCTGCACCAATCTGTGTGTTGGTCATCAGCGAAGGTGGAGGCTGAGACCTTTACAGATGTCTTCTGATTAATCTATTCGGATTATTGTACACTTCTAAAACAGGTGGGATTTGAACTCAAGTCTCCGGTGCAAAGGTAAGAACACTACCATTGTGCCACAGAAACCCCATCCTGAGATCATTATAGTTTTACATCACAAACTATGATATGGGAATGACATCATCAGCATGTCTCCTAAAGGTGTGCCATGCTGGCAGTAAAGCATAACATACGCACTGCTCAGATTGGGATACTTCTCCCAAGTTAAAATCAGAATTGTAATGTTTGCAAGAGCATTTAATCATTCTGCATGTAAATTTATTCCTATTAGCTCTAATCTCATTCTCAGTTGTAAGTATATATTATACTTTTCCAGAAATATGTTTGCTCTTATTATTTGAGTTTCTCTATATTCAAGTGCATTACAGCGCATGAATTGGAACTACAAATCAATGGATTGGAGGGACAAGAATGTGCAATCATACTGGCATTCAAAAAATTATAGGGATTGAATGTTTTCAATTTCATTAAGTTGTGGAACAATGTGGATCACAATTGATGTACCAGCAGTGTGATCTAACCTGAAAAAACTGGGATAAATTAAAGAACAACAGAAAACCACAAAGCAACTTATAAAAGTGGCAAAAAATGATTATAAAGAAATTTTATAGTTCCATAAAGGGAAAGCAGCTGTTTAAGGGTATGAAGCCCACTGAAGGCTGAGAGTGGAGATATTGTCAATGACCAAGGGGAAATGGCAGACATGCTGAACAATTATTTTAATTCAATATTCAAAGCAGGGAAGGAGGATAACTTGTTGGAAGTCCCAAAGAAATCAACAGAGGATGAGGGATAGGGTCTAAATAAAATTAGCTTAAGTAAATCATCAATAATGGAGAAATTAATGGAACTGAAAGAAAAAAACGAATCTTCACCAGGACTTAATGGTTTCCATCCATGGATGTTAAATAAGGTTGGAGAGCACATTGCCAATGCTCTAACCATAATCTTTCAGAATTGCCTGGATGCAGGAACTGTACCTTTGGATTTGGATTTGGAAATTTGTTCATCTCTCCACTCTTTATGAATGGTGACAGAGGGAAAGGAGGGAATTATAGACCAGTTGGCCTGACATCTGTGGTGGGGAAATTGTTGGAGTCTACCAGCAAGTAAGTGATCACCATGAAAATTTTCAATTATTCAGGGAGCATCAGCATGAATTCATGAAGGGTAGGTCATGCCTAAAAAACCTCATGGGATGTTTTTGAAGAGTTGACAAGGGTGGTGGGCAGAGGTAGGTCAAAAGATGTATTTTGTATAGGCTTCCAGAAGGCTTTGATAAAGTCCCACACAAGAAACTGTTAACTAAGGTGGAAGCCCATGGATTTGAAGGCAAATTACTGAGATGGATAGGAAATTGATTGCGTGGCTGTATTCAAATTGGAATAACGGGTAAGTATTCAAATTGGCACAACGTGACTAATGGTGTCTATATTGGGGCCTCAATTATTCACAATATTAATTAACGACTTGGATAATGAATAAAAAGTCAAATATCCAAATTTGCTAATGACACATAATTGGACAGCATTGTATTAAGTGTTGATGATGGCATAAAATTATAACAGGATATTGTTATAATAGGCTGTTTTTATGAAAGAAACAGGTCAGGAAATACAGGGTTAAAGGGAATGGGTCTGGGTGGGATGCTGTTACAGGGTTAGTGTAGAGTCAATGGGCTGACTGGCCTGCTTCCACACTGTGGGGATTCTATGAAAGGTGAATTGACAAGTCTATGGTGGATGGATTTTAATATAAGCAAGTGTGAGGATATCCATTTTGGATCAAGAAACTATTGACCTTGTTTAGAAGGCACAACATTAAATAGTGGATGTCAAATAAGATTTGGGGTTCAGGTGCATAGCTCTTTAAAATACCACACACATTTGAAGAAAATAATCAAGAAGGCTAACGGAATGCTGGCCTTCATATAGGGTTGCAGATGCTATGTACAAAACCCTAGATAAACCCCACCTATAGCAGATCTGGGCACCGCACCTTAGGAAGGATGGTTTGGCCTTGAGGGAGTTAATCACAGATTTACATGGATAATACCTGGACTTCATGATTAATTTATGAAGAGAGATTAGACAAATTAGGTCTTTAATCTCTAGAATTTAGGAGGTTAAGGGGTGATCTAATCAATACCTTCAGGACAGTAACAGTGAAAGACAAGGTTGATATAAAGATAGACTATTTCCACTCGTTGAAGATTCCAGAACTAGTCTAAGAATTAGGGCCAGGTCATTCAGGAGAGATATTAGAAAGCACTTGTACATGCAAAGAGTCATGGAGGTTTGGAACTGTCTATATCCAATGGCAGTTAATGTTAATTCAAATGTTAAATTTAATTTGAGATAGGCAATTTTAATTAAGCAAGGGTATCAAGGAATCTGGACCCAAGGCAGGTACATATAGATAGCCACAGATCAGCCATGACGTTATTGAATGTAGTGCAGGCTTGAGGTGTCAAGGCTTACTCCTGTTCCTATGTTCCTATTTACTTGGTTACTCTATGATCTAATCCTTAAGATACCTTGGATCACTTGACAAACTGGAAATGAAACGAACATCAAGAAAGAGAGATGCGCAACAGGTTAGTGAAATCTTACACATGTGTTGTTCAGTATGTGCATTTACATACTCCCAAAGACATTGATGAAAGAAATAAAAAGTATAATGGCATCTTAGTCATCAAGGTCCACAGATCATATTAGTGTTTTTGAGGAGATATTTAATTTTTAGAAGATTAAATCTGTATGGGCAAGGTAATTAAAATGTTGGACATTATGTTATGTCAAATATCCTTCGATATGGCATTTCAAAGGATTCAATGATGAGGTCAAAAACAGGAGGGTGAAAGACATAAAGGCAGATGGCCTTTTTATTTGGAAAAATGCAGACCACATATGTTTGGGAACAATTGCCTTGACTTATTAGAAGACTAATCAAGTAGATCCCAGAATTAAGTGGCTTAATGTTGAACTTATTGTTAACCTATAAACCTACCGGTCATCTCAACCAACCTCCGCTGCCATCAGGATAAGCAATCCAGGATGGAGACATTATTGGAATTCTGAGATATTGTGAGATTTTTCCGCAGGAGTTTTGAATTGGAATTGAAAGCACCTAAGTTGTTTGGGGTAAACCCTAAGCTCAGTAGACAGAGAAACAAACATGTCAGCTAATGGCAGTAAAGCAGCTGTTGACCAGATGAAATAGGACTTTCTGAAATCGGTAGTAGTCCTGAAGTGGAGGCTGATGGAGATTGTTCATATTTAAATAGAAATTTGGCCACCCAATGATTAGCTAAAGAATTATATCACAAGTCACTATGGTGTAAAAATAAGCACATTTTACTAAATGAGAAAGAACTAAACCAATTACAATCAAATAAACACTGTCTTAAGCAATTCTTTACACATTACATTGAAAAGTATAATAAAGCACAATCATACATAGACTAAAATTCTCATGACTTCACTCCTTATGATAGCCTGCGCCTATTCCAAAAAAGTTCATTCCTTTTCTTTGGGACCAGCCCAAACGACATGCCAATGCCCTCAAAAATTCTTTTGATTTCTCCTCTATGTTCCAGCTGTTCTCAAAGTTATGTAATTTTATTCAGACCTTTCCACTAGCTTTTGGCTAAGCGAACCTCCAATTTCTCTTTAAAACCTCATGATTGTGAATTCTTGGGACAAACTTCATTTTTGCTTCATTCTTTCTTAGAAAACCTTACCAAAGACACTTGCTGCTGCAAATCAAATGTCTTGCCAGACTTTCTGAGGGCAAAGCCTTCAGGACAAAAGAAGTTCCAGTTGACAATTTTGGTCTAAAGTGTATCTGACAGATATTGCAGGATGCAAGTTAGCACCAGTGTCACAGATGCTGGTATATCCTGGGATATACCAGAAGTGGCAAGCACTTCTGGCTATGGCAAGTCCAAACATCGGGCTAGCATCAGATGATACAGGAATGTGACGTAGTTAATGAGCTGAGTTTGGGATGACAGCATAAGAAAACTCACTAGGCTTTGGGGAGTGAAACCTGACAAAATTGGCACTTTGCCAAAATATGGCAGGATTCGTCCTATGATATGAAAAACATTTATTCTATTGTTTTCTATTGAATATAATAATTTGCTGTAAGTTCTACTCTGCCTCCAATTTATTCACTAATAGAAGAATGTCAAAAGGAACATGAGGAATCTGAATACAAGTAGATAATTCAGACCATCGAAACTGCTCTGGCAGTCAAAGCAATCACAGCTGGTCCCATCACTGCCTCAACCTTCACTTCCCTGCCTGCTCTCTATAGCCCTTCAACACCATTACTATTTAAAATTCAATTTATCTCCCACATAAATTTATTCAATGTCCCAGCATCCACTGTACTATGCAGTCATGAATTCCCATAGATTCATGACCCCATTGATAGGAGCAATTTCACTGCAGCTCTGTTTTTAATCTGCCACCCTATTTCCTCAATGTCCTCTTGTTCAAGATTGCCTCATGACAGGAAATATCCTCTTGCTGTCTGCTTTATTAATCCCCCTTAGTATCTTATATACCTCTATAATAATAACAAACACCCTGACTTTTTAACTGGTTCACATAAAAAAGGAGCTATTCTGTGATAAAAGAGAATAGAAACATTCTCCAATAGCACAGAATAATAGGCAATGCCTGGAATTAATGCTGGTCTCAACACAATAAGTTCCCTGACCATAACTGACCCAAGTGGCTGACTGACTGTATCTAAGTCCCGGATTGAGATAGGATGCTGACCTTGATTGACCTTGACTGTGGTGGGACTCCCTCATTGATGAGAATCCCCATTTATTTAACAGAGGACTACTTCCTTTAGACTTGAGACATGGCCCTTGATTCAATTTATGACATTGACAATAGCTGTACAAAAACATGTCCATCCCCTTGACTGATCACTGCTGGAAGATGCGAGAAGCTGCCTGGCTTTGTGACTGCATTAAACTGTATTGGGTATATGAATAGGAAGGGTTTGGAGGGATATGGGCCGGCTGCTGGCAGGTGGGACTAGATTGGGTTGGGATATCTCATCGGTGTGGACAAGTTGGACCTAAGGGCCTGTTCCATCTCTATAACTCTATGATTCTAAGTACAGTGAGTATAGTTCTGAATGAGTGGTAAAGTGAAAAAAGGCAAAGACACAGAAAAATAAAATTGTTGTGAGCATTCACGTAAGTGAGTGCTAAGATAGCAAGAGAAAATCTCTGGAATGCACTCTCCTCCGATGCATGAGATGGGTGTCTGCTCCTGCATGTAGTGACCTGATGGAGCATGGCAATGAAAGGTGTCGGTGCTCTCCTAACTGCAAACAAACATGAAGAATTGCATTCCCAGTGAGTCAGAACGTTCCATAATAATATGGTGAGGCGTGTCCGATGTCAACCTCCATAGCCGGGTGCACCTGGTCGTTGCCGGTGGAGTGTTCCTGGAGATGTTGGGGATTGCTTCCCAATATGGTGGCTCAGAAGAGCATGTGGCTGCAGCTGGGGCCTCCAAGTACATGCTCTGACTCTCATGTCCGGAATTGTTGCCATCATCTTGTTTTTCTCTACCTTATGAGAGAATAAGCACTTGCATATACAAATAGGTGAGATTTGGTAAAATGACATGCAAGTGCATGCAAATTTGCCTTGTGGCACTCACTAATGAGATTTTCATCCCGCTGTTAAAACCTTGTTGCAAAATTGAACCTCTTCTCAAAGTCAAGGATTTCATTTTTCTAATCTCACTGTAGTTTCCCAGACCCATGCTTTTATTCCATTGATAAGCACATGTGGATGGTAATCTATTTTTTGCATTTATAGGCTGACATAGAAGCTGAAAATCGAATTACAAGTAAAAAGATTACTAAAAAGGAAATTACCACAACAGCAATGCGAGGTACATCAGCCTTTTTGAAAACCATACTATTAAATTACTGTTTTATCGTTATTTTTCTTACCTTCAGGTCACAATGACCAACAAAACGTCAGTACCCCACAATACTTTGGGCCAGGTTTTAAAAGCAATGACCAAAATGAACAGTTCCAATATTTTAAAAGCTCATGATTTAAATCCATTTTTATCTTTCTAGGTATTAAAGCAGAAAGTTGGCTGCACTGAATTGAACTTGATAATTTTCTGTACTACTTACATTCTACTTGTCCCTCTCCACCATGATGGTCACAACATTGCGCTGCATGGCAGGATATCTGAAAGGACGTCTGCCATTGATACAGGTCATGAGTTTGAGATTTCTGGCTTGATTTCTCAGAATGGGACTCTGTGACCAAGGCAGGAAGATTAGTTTTAAAGAATAAAACAAGTTACTACTGCAAATGAGCCTTAAACCTTTCTTTCTACAAAGGTTTACAAAAATGAGAAAATAATATGTTCAAGTAAATCCAAAGTTTATTTTCTTGGTGACTGATGTTTCAATCTAAGTCCACTTAAGGTATTTATGGAAAAAAGGCAAACTGCATTTTAAGACATAATTTATGCAGTGTTTTTTTAATTTGCCATGTATCAACAATCTATGAAGACGCTTGAGATTAGCATTCAGGTTCGCAAGGTCTGTGCTCAGAGGCACCAATCAAATATCAGAATCCCAGTACAAGTCACTTTATCTCAGAAAAGCTGTGTACAGCTGTTAGATCAAAATATTCTCACATTTAAAATTGTGATTATGGTTTAATTTCTTATTAATGAGACATATTCATATTCTAAGAGTCTATTTTTGTATATCTTCTCCTATATGTGTTTTAGTAGTTTTAGCAGGGACTGTGTTGAGAGAATCTGAATGTTCTTTTGCCTGAAGCCATTCGAACAAATAGTGCCATGAAATCGCCCTGTTGGATAATAGCCATTCCTACTCATTTTAAATGGGCACACACTTCAAAAAGAAGGGAAATTTGTACAAAGATATCAGAAACGTTCGAGCAGTCAATGTGTTTTATGGTTCATGCAAGAATCGTATATAATTCCATTAAAATAGGTTTTTCAAGCTTTTTAGATGTTTTTCAGGTATACCCTTCCAAGTACTTAATTTATCACTTTCCGAGAATAGATTTTTAAAAGTTGTGGCTTCTTCCATAGAAAAAAAAAGCAGATTGTGATTCACAGTGAAACGTTTCTGGAAGGAATAAGGTTGTGTCCAGCAGGAAGCTTCCATTTTTCAACTCAGAACTCCCAATGTGTCTGCAACTTCCAATTATGAACCAGTGCTTTCTAGTGCACTGCATCAGAAATTCCACTGAAGAAGTCTTTATAATGAGAATGCTATGAGAATGTCAAGATCAAATTAGAAAGGACTTAGAACCACATGAGTTAGTCAAATGTTAGTATTAATGTGTAAATCTGATTTATTTTAAGAAGTTTTTGATTAAATTGATAACAGGAATTCAGTACATGTAATGTTTATGGATTGTCAGAAGGTGCTGCTCATGTGTATAACAAGAAGTTCTTTAGAAAAACATAGTGGTATCGTAAAAGAGAGAACCTAGTAGTATGGATAAATTTGACAGACAGGAAGCTTTTAGGTAAATGGTGCTACCCAGCTTGGATAGTGACATCTCCCAGGAATCATTGCTGAGTCCACTAATTTTCTTGGTGCATATGGATCATTTGAATTTACATCAGCAATACAATATCAATATTTGTTGATTACTTAAAAAGTAAAAGCTTTACTAACCCTGAGAAGGACTATGAAAGACTTCTGTTGGTGACATGAGCCATCAGGTGGTAAGGTGACTTTCTACGAATTAGTGTGAAGTAAGTTCTTTTTGTACACAGAACAAGGAATGCAGGTAGATCCTGTATGGAAAAACACAGAGATCTGAACAGTTGAAAAGAACTGAAACCTCAAATAACATTTCTCTGAAAAAATAAATGCAGATCAATCAAGATCCAAAAGTGGTCAAAGGAAGTGGGGTCTTATAAGTCGAGCCACAGAGACCAAAAGTGCCACAACATTTGTGTATGGAGTCTGGGTTTTATGTTATTAAATCCATGTAGACTACACAAAGTGATGATGCTGCAGTTGTTATAAAGATAGACTTGAGATGTCAACTACTTCTAATGGGGCAAAGGTAGCAGGAAAAGTATTTGAAGTTTTTGAACTTATAAGAATGTTGAGATAGTGATTGAAGGTATAGCTATTTTCTTTATCGAGGAGAGTAATGATAAGAGAATATCAACTTAAAATTAATATGAGAATGTGGAAAGAATTGAGGAAACAACATAGATAAAGGAGTGCCAGTTCAGTGCGGTTTATTTTAAGGGCAACATGGATAAATATTTGATGCTGATAATAATGTAAGGCTAAGTGAAGAAAGCAAGGCAATGCAATTAATTTTCAATTGTTCCAGTAAAAAGCCTGCACAGATGTGTTGGGCCAATTAACCACAAACATATGTGAAATGTCTAGCAACTTTATTTTACAACCAAAGGCTTCTGTAGGTCATTTTTGCCTCTACATCTATCTAATTACAGTGCGTCCACTGCCATCAGCAATTAAATGAACAATATATGAAGGTCAGGACAGAATATTTTTACAAAACTGTCAGATGTCAGCTTGTTTGTCATTTGTGTAATATTTATATATTCAACATTGCTTTCTTTATTAACACAACTTCAGCAAAGGCATTATACAATAAAATTATAATTTTTATGATGATACCAAATTGTATAATCTGAAAGTTCATATTTGCAAATGAAATATTTCTACACCATTGCTCCTTTTTGATCACATTATTTTTAGAAAAAAACAACATATTTAACATCAAATATCACCATTGCAGGTACTACAGGTCTTCAATTGGGATGAATGCTGTAGAGCTTTAATGAAATAGTAAATATTGACTCATTCCCCTTTATCATCACAGTTTCCAAAAATGTCAAACAAAATGGGAATCATAATTGGGGTATAGGCAGAAGTATCACTAAAAGGAAAAACATCCAGTGTGCAAATGATAATGCAAGACATGGTCCTTAATTTATGCATAAAATGGCACACACTGGCAACACTCAGAGCAGAGTACAAGAACAATACAAAACTGACACTTTTAGAATGTATAAGCACGGGGAGGAAAATATCTTCTTTTAACTTGCAGAGAAATCTCACGTTTGGGGTTCCAGGTGTTTCTGGCTTTCAGGTCAAGAAACCAGGAAAAATGTGCTGTAGCATTTAATTGCAAGGTTCCTTTAAATAAACAGGCTGGAGGCCTTTCAGGAGGGAAACCTGCTTCACATGCTCAAGGCCTACAAAAACAGCTTTGAAGTTCTGACAAAGATCGTGAGATAGAGGTTTATTATTTCTCAGTGGCGGGAGGGGGAGCTGCTAATTTGAAAAGTGGGGATGTTCCAGATCATGGTGAGCAGTCCTGATTGCAGGCTGGGGTGAAGGCTAGATTTCAAAGGTTGGTCTCAATTCTGTGATGGGGTAATGTCTGGAATGTAGGAAGTAGCCCCAAATTTGGGAGGGGATTAATGTTGATCTGCAGGAAGAGCCCTTATTGAAGGGGCTGTTCATGCTGTTTGGGGAGCACAGTTCAGTGGTGATCAAGGGTGGGGGCAGACAGATTGCTGTGACAAGGTCAGTGGCTTCCTGAGTAGAAGTTTGGGCCTGGAGGAAGTACTGCTGTTCCTTCTGTCCCGTAACCGATGCTGTAAAGACAACCCTACTTGTCTTCTTGCAGCTGCCAAGTTGCAAGAGGCCTAGGAAGCCCAGCTGACAGTAATTAAAACAGCATGGCTGTTAATACTAAGGCACAAAGACGTCTTTATAACATTTAAATTATGAGTAGATTAATCACCTTCATGTGGGCAGGTTCAAAGTGTGCTCAAGCTTCTGTTCCAGTGTTTTTACATTTTAACTTTTGACATGACTGCAACTGTCCCATCCCCATTTTGGGGAGTTATGATTCTGTCCTCTGAGTGTCCTTCAGAGATTAATAGTTTGCTTATCCCACCTTGAAATAAACAAGCACTGCAGCCCCTTATCTTTTACAGATATACAGAAAGTCGATCCCAGTTCAGCCTTGGAGAACAGCAATTGGACTTTGAAGATGAATGAAAACAAGTTAACACCAGCCATCAGTTACATCCTTAATGAGAGTCGTGTTTAAAAAAGCCATATTTAGCAAACCTCCAATCCTACTTCTTTTAAACTAATTTACTCAGCAAATGTGTAACATTCATTTTACTACTCAGAATACAGAAGTAAACTACAATTCTTTCATCAAGTATTTATCCTGAAATAATCATCCCATTACTGATTTTAGTCCGGATTTAAATAATGATTTGATAGTTTGTCTTTTGATTGTACATCAAACTTACAGAGAATTTTTATGACAATGAGGCAAATGAAGTACTTTTTCCTATGTTCTTTTAAGTCTACTTATTCAATTATT
>NC_057722.1:54047673-54063693 GCF_004010195.1 Chiloscyllium plagiosum | reverse complement strand
GAATTATATAATGAAGTTAGCATGACTAAGGGGAAGATTATGCAGGAAGCAGCTGATGAAAACAAAGTGACAGGTGGTCTGAGGTGCATTTGCTTGACTACAATAAGTATAGTAGGTAAGGCTGATGAACTTAGGGCTTGGATTAGTACCTGCGAGTATGATGTTATTGCTATTTCTGAGACTTGGTTGAGGGAAGAGCAAGATTGGTGGTGACATGGTGGCTCAGTGATTAACACTGCTGCCTGGCAGTGCTAGGGACCTGGGTTCAATTCCAGCCTCGGGTGACTGCCTGTGTGGAATTTGCACATTCTCCCTGTGTCTGTGTGGGTTTCCTCTGGGTGCTCTGGTTTTCTTCCATGGTTCAAAAATGTGCAAATTAGGTGAACTAGCCATGGTAAATTGCCCCTAGTGTTCAGGGATGTGTTGGCTAAATGGCCTGTTTCCACACTGCAGGGATTCTATGATATTCTTTGGGAGCTAAAAATATCCCAGGATATAGATGCTTCCGGTAGGATAGAGAGTGAGGTAAAAGGAGTTGCATTACTGGTCAGAAAGGATATCACACCTGGGCTGAAGGAGAGCACTATGGAGGACTTGAGCAGTGAGGTAATATGGACAGAGCTCAGAAATAGGAAGGGTGCAGTAACAATGTTGGGGCTGTACTGCAGGCCTCCCAAAAGTGAGTGTGAGATAGAGGTACAAATATGTAAACAGATTATGGAAAGATGTAGGAGCAACAATGTGGTGATGATGGGAGTTTTTAATTTTCCCAACATTGACTGGGATTCACATAGTGTTGATGGTTTAGATGGAGCAGAATTTGTAAGTAGCGTCTAGGAGGGTATTATAGAGCAGTATGTAAATAGTCCAGCTTGGAAGTGGCCATACTGGACTTGGTGTTGGGGAATGAGCCAGGCCAGGTGGTTGAAGATTCATTGGGGGATTACTTTGGGAAAAGTGATCACCATTCCATAAGTTTTTAAATACTCATAGACAAAGACGAGCGTCGCCCTAAAGGAAGTGTGCTAAATTGGGGGAAGGCCAACTATAGCAAAGTTCAGCAAGAGCTGAGGAATGTGAATTGGGAGAAGTTATTTGAGGGTAAATCCACATTTGACGTGTGGGAGGCTTTTAAAGAGAGGTTGATTAGAGTGCAGGACAGATGTGTCCCTGTGAAAATGAGGGATAGAAATGGCAAGATTATGGAACCATGGCTGACAGGTGAAATAATGAGACTAGCTAAGAGGAAAAAGGAAGCATAAGGTCTAGGCGACTGAAAACAGGTGAAGCTTTGGAAGAAAATCAGGAAAATAGGACCAATCTGAAACGGGGAATTAAGAGGGCTAAAAGGGGTCATGAAATATCTTTAGCAAACAAGGTTAAAGAAAATCTCACAGCCTTTTATTTGTGAAAAGGAGCAAGAGGGTAACAAGGGAAAAGGTTGGCCAACTTAAGGACAAAGGAAGGAAGTTATGTGTGAAATCAGAGAAAATGAGTGAAATTCTTAATGATTACTTTGTATCGCTATTCACTGAGGAGAGGGTCATGATGGATGTCGAGGTTAAGGATAAACGTTTGATTACACTAGGTCAAGTCAGCATAAAGACGGAGGAAGTGTTGGGTATTCTAAAAGGCATTAAGGTGGACAAGTCCCCAGATCCAGATGGGATCTATCACCGGTTACTGAGGGAAGCGAGAGAAGAAATAGCTGGGGTCTTAACAGATATCTTTGCAGCATACTTAAAGGAGGTGGAGAATTGTAGATGTGTCCCATTGTTTAAGAAGGATAATCCAGGCAATTATAGACTGGTGAGCCTGCTGTCAGTGGTAGGGAAGCTGTTGGAGAAGATACTGAGGGATGGGATCTATTTACATTTGGAAGAAAATGGGCTTGTCAGTGATTAGCAGCGTGGTTTTGTGCAGAGAAGGTAATGTCTGACCAACTTAATAGAATTATTTGAGGAAGTGACAAAATTGAGTGAGGGAATGCCTGTAGATGCCATATGCATAGATTTCAGTCAGGCACTTGTTAAGTTTTCCCCATGGCAAGCTGATGGAGAAACTGAAGTCACATGGGGTCCAGGGTGTACTGGCTAGGTGGATAGAGAACTGGCTGGGTAACAGGAGACACAGTAGGAGGGGAAGGGAGTTTCTTAAAATGGAGAAAGGTGACCAGTGGTGTTCCACATGGATCCGTGCTGGGACCACTGTTGTTTGTGATATACATAAATAATCTCAACCAAGGTATAGGTGGTCTGATTAGCAAGTTTGCAGATGACACTAAGTGTGGTAGAGTAGCAGGTAGTGAAGGGGACTTTCAGAGAATATAGCAGAATATAGATAGATTGGAGAGTTGAACAGAGAAATGGCAGATAGTTTAATTCAAGCAAATGTGAGGTGAATTTGAAAGATCCAATTCTCGAGCGAACTATACGGTAAATAGAAAAGACCTGGGGAAAATTGATGTACAGAGATATCTGGGTGTTCAGGTCCATTATAACCTGAAAATGGGCAATGCAGGTCAATACAGTGGTCAAGAAGGCATATGGTATGCTTTCCTTCATCAGATGGGGTATTGAGTATAAGAGTTGGTAGGTCATGTTACAGTTGTATAGGACTTTGGTTCAGCTATATTTGGAATTTGGCTACAGTCTGGTCGTCACATTGCCAAAAGGATGCAGATGCTTTGCAGAGGAGGTTCACCAGGATGTTGCCTGGTATGGAGGGCACTAGTTATGAAGAGATTTGAGTAGATTAGGATTATTTTCATTAGGAAGATGAAGGTTGAGGGGGGACCTGATTGAGATCTACAAAATCATGAGCGGTATAGACAGGGTGGACAGCAAGATACTTTTTCCCAGAGTGGGAGACCTCAATGACTAAGGGTCACGAGTTCAATGTGAGAGAGGAAAAGTTAAGGGAAATGTGTGGAAAGTTTGTTATGCAGAGGTGGTGGGTACCTGGAATGTGTTGCCAGCGGAGGTCTAGAGGCAGGTGTGATTGCATCATTTAAGATGTATCTAGACAAATACATGATTGAGCAGGGAGCAAATGGATACAGATCCTTGGAAAATAGGCAACAGGTTTAGATAGAGGATCTGGATCGGCACAGGCTTGGAAGGATGTAGCCTGGTATGGAGGACAGCAGCTATGAAGAGAGGTTGAGTAGATTAGGATTATTTTCATTAGGAAGACGAAGGTTGAGGGGGGACCTGATTGAGATCTACAAAATCATGAGAGGTATAGACAGGGTGGACAGCAAGATACTTTTTCCCAGAGTGGGAGACCTCAATGACTAAGGGTCATGAGTTCAATGTGAGAGAGGAAAAGTTTTTAAGGGAAATGTGTGGAAAGTTTGTTACGCAGAGGTGGTGGGTACCTGGAATGTGTTGCCAGCGGAGGTCTAGAGGCAGGTGCAATCGCATCATTTAAGATGTATCTAGACAAATACATTGAGCAGGGAGCAAATGGATACAGATCCTTGGAAAATAGGCAACGGGTTTAGATAGAGGATCTGGATCGGCACAGGCTTGGAGGGCTGAATTGCCTGTTCCTGTGCTGTAATTTTCTTTGTTCTTTTTTTCTGTAACTTGCTCATTCCTTGAACTCAAATAGAATAGAAAAGTGTGAAGTGATTCGCTTTGGAAGATCAAATTTGAATGCAGAATACAGGGTTAAAGGCAGGATTCTTGGCAGTGTGGAAGAACAGGGATCTTAGATCCCTCAAAGTTGCCACCCAAGTTGATTGGGTTGTTAAGGTGTATGGTATGTGGCTTTCATTAGGAGGGGAATTAAGTTTGAGACAGGAGGTTTATGCTGCAGTGCTGTAGAGCCCTGGTTAGACCTCACTTTGAATATTGTGTTCAGTTCTGGTTGCCTCATTACAGGAAAGCTGTGGAAAATTTAGAGAGGGTACGGAGGAGCTTTATCAGGATGCTGCCTGGTCTGGAATGTATATCTTATGAAGAAAGTTGAGTGAGCTAGGGATTTTCTTATTGGAGCAAGGAAGGATGAGAGGTGACTTGATAGAGGTGTACAAGATGTTGAGCGGCATAGATACATGGATAACCAGAGACATTTTCCCAAAGCAGAAATGGTATCATGAGGGGGGATAATTTCAAGGCAATTGGAGGAAGGTTTCAGGGAGATGTCAGAGGTTGGTTCTATACACTGAGTGTAGTGGGTGCGTGGAATGAACTGCCAAAGTGATAGTAGATCCAGATATATTGGGGACATTTAAGGGACTCTTGGATAGGCACATGGAAGATAGTACAATGAAGGGTATGAGGTTAGTCTGATCTTAGAATAGGATAGAAGGCTGGCAGAACATTAAGGGCCAAAGGGCCTGGACTGTTCTGTATTCTATGTTCTATTCTTCTGTGGATACCCTACATCATATCCCCATCTGATAATCTACCAATGGACTCACAGCCTCATTTTCATACCTATCCTTCATGATGATCCTCCTCAAGTATTATCCATTTTCAACCCATTTACTATACTCATTCATAGATCTCTCTTTCACTCCATGCACAGAACATCAAAATAAGGCAGAGAAGCCGAGATGGCCCTCCAGCTATCTCCTCATTGACAACTACAGAAGATGAGGTGTTAGACATCAGACAAGTTTCAGAATGCCTGACCACTGGATGTGGAGGGGTTGTAATCTCCCAGGTGCTTGTTGACAGAATTGAATACCACATAGCCATATGGTATGCAACAACATTTATGTTGATTTGACCTATTCCTTCAGTGAAATATAATCATGAGAGTTCTAATTCTTATCCTTGTTTTCCAGCAAGTGCTTCAAACAGCCCTTAGAAGGGCACTAATTCTGAGGATGCAACCTCAGAGGTGCTGTATAAATGATACACCAGCTTAGATGCGCACACCTCGGTAGGACTGATAAGACAGATATTTTGATTTTCACTGGTGCCTCATGGATCACACGTGAGCAAAGCAGGTAGTGGAGACAAGGACAGCTATAGAGAGTCTTTGTCAAAGGGTGGAGAATACTTCAAGCTCTGCTCAGTTGGAAGCTGACCACTGAGTGCTTTAGAGCCGCGGCAGAAATGCATGTGGTACTGGCATTGAAGAGAACCGAGAGATGCTGACAGAAAGGTAGGAGAAGTGTCTCTCCAAGAGAGTGCCATGATGTAACTGGCCTTTGCAATAATGTCTTCATCCATGTAAGGATTGGGCACTTACATGGAGCAACAAACATATGTCAACACTTGAATGTTCTAAGAGTTAGAAGTTCAAGTCCTACCTGGCCTAGACACATTTTGGTCTTTGAATGAGTGGATTAAAAATAATTTAAAAGCTCGTTTCCAGTGTGCTATTATGGTACAATAGTATGTCCCTCTTTCTGAGCCAGGAAGTTGGGGTTCAAGTCCAAATTGCCTCAGAGGTGTGTAATAACATCTCTAAACAGTTTAATTAGAAAATATCAAGAACTAGTTTCTGACACTCGTGATTGGACAGAGGTTTATCACAAGAAAATAATTCATTTCCATGGGTTTTATGACAAACAAAAAATGGTTTCTAAGCAGATGTAGTAAAGCATAGGTGTGAGCTCCCAGTCCAACTGTTTATTTCATGCTGCTGTGCAGTCCAGGGAGCATGTATATGGTTGTTGTGGATGGTTACACTCCCTTTGTAGTTATTTTGTTTGCTCTTTAGCCCCCACTCCTGATGTTTGGGCACCTGGTACAGAAGGGCTAGGCAGATGACCTCCTTGTGGGCCTGGTTTAAAAGAAACCATCAAAAGACTGGCAGTAGATCATGGAAAGGGTCATAATTCCTGACTGCCTGCCTCTTTTCTGTAGCTACATTTATAGGTGGACACCACATGTTCCCCAGCTATGTCCTCGAAGACTTTAGTGAGAATTGAGCACCTCAAGGTGTTCATTCTCTCCTTCTCTAATTCCATTCTAACTCAATCCCCTCCCTCTCTTCCTGCCCCTCCTTTTACTTGTTGTTGCACTGCCCCTGGTGGGCAGTGCTTGTAACATGTTGTTTGTTTTAGTATGTTCATGAGGAAATTTGGAACAGTCCGTCAAGGTAAGAAATAAGAGGTGAGCCTCAGCCAAATAATGGTCATGCACATATGCATAAATCAAAATGATGTAATGGGAAATATTTTCAAGTAAAATTTTAATTTTGAAACACACCCAAGCCAAATCTTTGCTTTAAAGTATTATTTACTGACAATGGAGTTGGGCAGGAAAGTTTTTTAATTGTGATACAGTGAAGTGGTGCACATTTCCCAGTTACACTATCAGGGGCGGCATGCAGTTAGCAAAATCTCCTACCCCTCCCCTGAAGGGTCTGTACACTTGTTTCTTTCTGTAAGGTTTCTAAATAAACCTTAAGAATATGATAAATTATTAAATGGAAAAAGGTAATGTGACCTACCATACCACTATTTCTTATAAGCCACACACTCAATAAAGTTATGTACTTTTACTAGACAAATGTAATCTCATCATGGAAACAATATGATTAATGCTTGGTAATGCCCAAAGTTTTAGCATTGCTGAAGTTACCCAAGTAGTCAAATCTATGCTGAATCAATTTCGAATTGTGTTTAATGTTTCTGGTTGTAAAATATGAGAATCGCTGTGGTTGGGTAAGCTGCAGGTCAGATCACCTTCAAGCTTTCTGTATCATTCGCCACAGAGGATATAGGAGCAGTGAACAAGGAGGAGAGGCAGCACTAAGCCAAGAAATATCTTGAGAATGCAATGAAAATAAGTTGCCAGGCAGCTCAATTCTGAGAGGCTGGACCTGAGCACTTAGCAACAGTGCTGTGGGAATTTCAATGATATTACATGGATGGTCAAGAGCAGGGACACATTTTCCTAATGCATCCTCTATCAATCGCACGTATTCACACTATGGAATTCATTGCCATTGTGTTGGAGGCCAAACTTCACTTTTTTTCCCATGTGAATTATTTCTGCCTGCTACCTGAGCAACCTGCACAATGTTCCTTCAGGACTATTTGCCATGTTCCCATTGAACATGCAGCAGCACTCTCTAGCATTCAGGTATCCTTCCTACTATCTAGATATCTTATCTCAACGTTCTTACCACCGTTGTTAGATTCATATCCACCCTCACAGAACTACAGATATTCAGCTATCGAGATACATAACCCAAACAGTGGTGTCTTGAAGGAAATGGTGACATAGTGTTACTGTCACGTGCCTACTAAGTCAGAACACCAGGAAAATATTCTGGGGCAGTGGGTTTGAATTCCACCATGGCAAATGGTGTGACAGAAGCCAGAAAACTAATTGTGACCATGAAACCACTGTTGACTGTGAACCCTACTTTTGTTGAAGGAAGAAAATCTACCATCCTTATGTGGTCTACCCACATATGACCCTAGATCACAGCGGTCTGCTAGGTCTGAACTTCCCTCTTAGTAATTGGGAATGTGTAATAAATGCTGGTATTACCGGTGACATCTGCATCCCCAAATGAGTAAATGAAAAAAAAGCACAAAAAATAAAGTTATTTTCTCTCTCCTGCAGGACTGGATCACATTGTAAAAGGGAGCAGAACAATGCATTCAGAGGACAAAGGGCACCTTATGAACCTTATAGAGGAGGTGGCTCTGAATATCATAGAGTGACCGAGTTTGTACCATGCAGTAAAGTTGACAATGTTAAAGATGAGGTTATGTTCCCATATTATACCCCTTCTCAACTCCTACTAAACACTCATAATGCTACTGAATCAAATGAGCAAGTGTGACTATGGACCCTTCCCACCCTATGCTGCTCCTTTCACCTGAACATTCCTTCTGTGATTTTCTATTTTCAGGCACCATAACCATAATAACCCAAGAAAGGAGAGATAAAATAACAGCGCTCTTGATTAGATTAGATTAGATTACATTACATTACAGTGTGGAAACAGGCCCTTCGGCCCAACAAGTCCACACCGACCCGCCGAAGCGCAACCCACCTATACCCATACCCCGACATTTACCCCTAACCTAACACTACAGGCAATTTAGCATGGTCAATTCACCTAACCTGCACATCTTTGTGACAGTGGGAGGAAACCGGAGGAAACCCACGCAGACACGGGGAGAATGTGCAAACTCCACACAGAGAGTCGCCTGAGGCGGGAATTGAACCTGGGTCTCTGGCACTGTGAGGCAGCAGTGCTAACCACTGTGCCACCGTGCTTGAAGAGGCTCCATCACTTGATGTGACACTTACAGTCACCAAGTCCACTATTGACATTACACCTTACCTGGTAAATGGTAGAGTTGGGATCATTGTTGGGTGTATCTGAGTACAAGTGAACTGTAGCCAGACCGGGTTGGGGGGGACGGCAGGGGGATAGTTTAATTGCCACCTCCATGAAGGTTAAAATTGCAGATGAATTCTGTTGTAGGGGGCTCAGATGAGAACTTTGATGAGATGGCACAGGGGAGAGCCCTGATGGGAATGTGCACAGTGTTATCTAGCCTGCCAAACAGTCTCCTGTCACTGTCCATGGAGAAGTATAGACAAGTCCAGCTAGCAGAGAGCATTGCACAGACCTTCCACTCTCTGCAGCTTCTCCTCAATCATCCTGCCAAATTTGTTGCTTGGATGAGCTGGGTGGTCCCAGTATGGAATCCTGGCATTAGTTGGTTGGACCATATGTCATGAGGATGGCATGCATTCACAACTTCCCATGGACAGTGGGGGCACTCCACATGCTTTCCTGAGAAAACATTACATGGGCTGTTCAGGAAGCAGGCAGAGGAACCTCGAGCTACTAGCTTCTGGCCTCCCACATTATAGCAATGTATCTCACACCCATGATAACTGATTTACTCTTGTACTATTATTGCACATACAGTTTCTTTTCAACAATATCCTTTGGAACATCAAAAGTTTTATTATAGATAGACAGCACAACTAGAAGGTGGTCAGACTGATAAAGTAATCTGGTCCTGACTGAGTTTGCAGTGAGGCTGTCCAGAATGATTTCCGACCTTCTTTGAAGCACATCGTGGAATCAATCTAAAGGTTTAGGTCTGCAGGAAACAAGGGACAATGTCACGGCTAAATAAAAGCAATTGATACATTCTGCATTTTCTTTCACGGAGAAAACGCTTTTTGAAAAGTGTTGAAATTCTTTTTGAGAAGTTTAAGCAGTCTGCTGCTACCGCTCTAATGTTTTTTTTAGGTTAACCTTTGTGTTCTGAGAGTCATGGGCATGTAACCCCTGGTAACAGCAGTTATCTAAGCTTCTCATTAAGCATTGTACAAAATTGGCAAGCTTCTTGCAGACAAAGAGAGACTCTATCTCGTGACATCTGGAAGTAACCCCTCTCCAGAGAGATTGTGTGGGAATGAGAGGGGGAGTTGGAGAGAATGATACATCAGAAAACCAGTACTATGGAGAGTAACTGGATAGCTAAAATTGCCATGTCTACAGAACTAGAATTGTCCCTGTCCCTCAGAATCTGATGACCTTTCTGGTTCCATCGGTATCCAAAAAACCAACCGTTCGATCTCAGAAGCCACTGTGCTATTTTATCTCAGTGGTTATCTGTGCTATTTTATCTCAGTGGTTAGCACTACTGCCTCACAGCGCCAAGAACCTTGGTTTGATCCCTGCCTTGGGCGAATATCTCCGTGGAGTTTGTGCATTCTCCCTGTGTCTGCATGGGTTTCCTTCCACAATCCAAAGATGTGCAGGTTAGGTGAATTAGCCATGCTAAATTGCCCGCAGTGTTAGGTGCACTAGTTGGGGTAAATATAGGGTAGGGGAATGGGTCCAGGTGAGTTACTCTTTGGAGGGTCGGTGTGGACTTGTTGGGCTGAAGGGCTGTTTCCATACTGTAGGGAATCTAGTTATCAAGGAACTCTAACAACAGATAGCAACCAAATACCATAGAAAATTACTGATACTTTCTTCTCCAAAGTATTCCTTTGGTTTATCTGTATTTTTGTTTTTATCTTGGTTTTTAGTTAACAACTTTATCACTTTATTCTTAAAGAGCCTTCAGTAGTAACTAGTAGTAAGCTAACCTCTAAGCTGCTTAAATAAAAAACTTGACTGCTTGTCTATTTTAATTTGAATCTTTACAAATTAAAAATGGGGCTAACCAAGCTTCATTAAGACAGTTCACTGATGAGGTTGTGCATGTTGCTGGTAGCAATGAGATATATGAGGAGTTAAACTATGACAATCCAAAAATGTTGAACTGAGAAGGAACATTCCAATAGTGGTTACCATAGAAACACCGAGGTTTATGGTGTAGAAGAAGGCAAATGGCCATGTACTTCTTTCTGAGCTTGTGGCTGAATGAATAAAAATTAATCCTACTGCTTAATCTTTTCTCATAGCTCTGTGTCTCACTCTGCTTTTAGATATTTCTCAAATATATTTAGTCAGATAAAGTATACATGCAATTATGGTCAATGTGTTTATGTGAGAAAACTTTGTTTTCTGCCGATTTCATGTTTCGTCAGCTTAATATCTTATGCTCAGGTACAACTGGATCTTAGTGAACTGACCAGTTTTTCCTGCATTCACTGTTTGCCATGACGTAGCTAGTTTAAAAACAACTGGAGTTCCAACTGTCCAGAATTGTTCTGGAGTCTTCAGAAAGTAAAGATTCAACTCCCAGGTGTTACTACAAACACTAAAGTGGGCGGCACGGTGGCACTGCTGCTTCACAGCGCCAGAGACCCGGGTTCAATTCCCGCCTCAGGCGACTGTGTGGAGTTTGCACGTTCTCCCCATGTCTGCGTGGGTTTCCTCCGGGTGCTCCGGTTTCCTCCCACAGTCCAAAGATGTGCAGGTTAGGTGAATTGGCCATGCTAAATTGCCCGTAGTGTTAGGTAAGGGGTAAATGTAGGGGTATGGGTGGGTTGCGCTTCGGCGGGGTGGTGTGGACTTGTTGGGCTGAAGGGCCTGTTTCCACACTGTACGTAATCTAATCTAATCTAATCTAAAATAAAACAAAGAACTGTGGATGCTGGAGAGCTGAAACACACAAAAACAGATATTACTGGAGATACGCAGTAGATCTGGCAGCATCTGTGGAGAGAAAAGAATTGATACCTATTAACATCCATGCCATTAGTGTCTAATTTCATCTCATTGATATGCTGTTTCTGATTGTCCCACATGTCAGAAAGAAACTAGAAGACAACAATTCCAGACATGAAAAGCAGAGCGGATACTGTGGGACTCCAATCATTGCTTGTTCCTCCCAACCTCCAACTTGTGCAGCAGTCACAAACATCTTGGAGCAGACTCCATGGGCAGCAACAGCTAGCCTCCTCCATCCATGTTTGTTGGCATCCTCTCCACACCCTCATGGCATGGAAAAGGTAGGGAAGTTGAACTGAGAATGCATAATTTAGGGAGGCAGAATGGTGCAGTGGTTATCACTACTGCCTCACTGTGCCAGGGATCTGTGTTCATCTCCAGCCTTGGGTAACTGTCCATTGTAGTGTGTATGTTCACCTTGTGTCTGCATGGATTTTTTTCTGGGTGCTCCGGTTCCCTCCCACAGTCTAAACATGTGCAGGTTAGGTGGATTGGCCATGCTAAATTGCCTATAGTGTCCATGTATGAGCAGGCTAGGTGGATTAGACAATGGAAATGTGGGCTTATGGGGTTAGGTGGGGGCCTAGTTCTGGGTGGGATGCTTTTCAGAGGGTCAGGTGATCTCGATGGGCTACGTGACCTCTGTTTTATACTCTGGGAATTCTATAATTTATTGAATTATGGAATAAACTTAATGGTGGAATAGGCTGAATTTTTGCTTTTATATCTTATCTCCAATCCACCTACAATATAGTTCTGTGCATCAATGCTGCACTTAAGAGTGCACCAGCACCTCTCATTACTATGCTGCTGCCAAGACCCTTTTTGCACAGAGACTGACACCAATCTTGCATATTCCATCATAGCTACTCATCTGGTCTGTTAGTGGCCACTCAGTTTGCATCATTTGCATGCCCACAGCATCTCTATCTTATCTTGCCTTGTCTTAATGTTTAGTGTAGACACAAAGCAATGATCAAAGGATGGATATGTGGCTGTATGGTATGGTGCTATATCAATCTCATCACTGCACCATGCACATCAGCATACACAACAAACACACTGCACATGCTTCAAGCAAATAGTTATATCACAGATTCAGAGGGGTATTGTCCTTAGTCAAGTCAATGTAGACAATTTTCAGTCAGAGTCTGAGCACAGTAAGTCAAGGCCATGGTCCAATTTCAATCCAGGGACTTGGCCAATCGGCTACTGGAGCACTCAGTGTCAGGGGCTTTGCATCATCGTGGTCACTGGACTGTGCTATACAGAGAGCATTGAGGGAACTGGTCATCCATCAGTTGCAGCTGTTGGTCCAGCTTGGTCAGAGGGTAGGCCATGTTAAGTCTACCTATCAATTCACAGAAAGTCAAATGGCATAACATCCTGTGGTGGAACGTTTGTCATGCTCAAATATATATTACTTCACATTTCTCTATATTAAATTCCATTTTCCACTTTTCTGCCCATCTGCCCATCTGACCAGTCTGTTGGGATCTTCCTGCAGTCTACAGCTTTCATCTTCACTATCAACAATGTGAGCAATGGTTGTCATCTGCAAAGTTCTACATCATACATCCTATATTTAGGCCCAAGTCATTAATACATAGCACAAAAAGCAAAGGTACTAGTACTGAGCCATGTAGAACCCAGCTGGACACAGTTTTCCAGTTGCTAAAACACATGCTAACTATTATTCTTTGTTACCTGCCACTGAGGCAATTTTATGTTCAGTTCCCTGCACTCGTCTGGATCTCATGAACATTTTTTAAAACCAGATTTCATGTAGATCTTTGTTAAAAGCCATCCTAAAATCATGAAGATCACATCAATTGTACTACCCTCATTTATCCTCCTTATTGCCTCCATAAATAATTCGGTCAGGTTTGTCAACATGATCTTCCCTCAACATATCCATGCTGACAGTCAGTGTTCCATGTAATTCTTTTTCCTGGTCACAGAGAAGTACCACACGAAAACAGACCCTTTGGTCCAATTTGTCCATGCCAACCAGATATCCCAACCTAATCTAGTACCATTTGCCAGCACTTGGCCCATATCCCTCTAAACCCTTCCTATTCATATACTCATCCAGATGCCTTTTAAATTATGTAATTATACCAGCTTCCTCTGGCAGCTCATTCCATACATGCATCACCCTCTGTGTGAAAAGGTTGCCCCTGAGGTCACTTTTATATCTTTCCCCTCTCACCCTAAACCTATGCCCTCTAGCTCTGGACTCCCCGACCCCAGGTAAAAGACTTTGTTCATTTATCCTATCCATGCCTCTCATCAATTTATATGGTCACCCCTCAGCCTCCGATGCTCCAGGGAAAACAATCGCAGTCTATTCTGTAACACCCTTGTAAGTCTTTTCTGAACCCTTTCAAGTTTCACAACATCCATTCATTAGGAAGGAGACCAGAACTGCACACAAACTTCCAACAGTGGCCTAACCAGTGTCCTGTACAGCTGCAACATGACCTCCCAACTCCTATACTCAATGCTCTGACCAATAAGGGAAAGCATACCAAATGCCTTCTTCACTATCTTATCTACCTGCGACTCTACTTTCAAGGAACCATGAAGCTGCACTCCAAAGTCAACAACACTCCCTAGCACTTTACCATTGGTGTATAAGTGAGCGGCACGGTGGCACAGTGGTCAGCACTGCTGCCTCACAGCGCCAGAGACCCGGGTTCAATTTCCACCTCAGGGGACTGACTGTGTGGAGTTTGCACGTTCTCCCCGTGTCTGCGTGGGTTTCCTCCGGGTGCTCCGGTTTCCTCCCACAGTCCAAAGATGTGCAGGTCAGGTGAATTGGCCATGCTAAAATTACCTGTAGTGTGAGGTAAGGGGTAAATGTAGGGGTATGGGTGGATTACGCTTCGGTGGGTCGGTGTGGACTTGGGCTGAAGGGCCTGTTTCCACACTGTAATGTAATCTAATCTAATCTAAAGTCCTGCTCTGATTTGTTTTTCCAAAACGCAGTGCCTCAAATGTATCTAAATTAAACTCCATCTGTCACTCCTCAGCCCATTGACCTATCTGATCAAGATCCCATTTTACTCTAAACTAACCTTCTTAGCTCCAACTTTGATGGCATCTGCAAACTTACTAACTATACCTCCTATATTCACATCCAAATCACTTTTATATAAATGACAAGTGGACCCAGCACCGATCCTTGTGGCACTCTAATGGTCACTCCAGTCTGAAAAGCAATCTTCCACCACCACCTTCTGTCTTCTAACTTCAAGCCAGTGCTGTATCCAATTGGCTAATTCTCCCTGTATTCCATGAGATCTGACTTTGCCAAACAGTCTCCCATGAGAAACCTTGTTGAACGCCTTACTGAAGTCCATTCAGACTACCGCTCTGCCCTCATCAATCCTCGTTACTTCTTCAAAAAACTCAGTCAAATTCATGAGATATGATTTCCCAAGCACAAAGCCATGCTGACTATCCTAATCAGTCTTGCCTTTCCAAATACATATAAATCCTGTCCCTCAGGATTCCCTCCAACAATCTTCCAGCCACCGATGTCACGCTGACTGATCCATTGTTCCCTGGCTTTCCTTACCACCTTTCTGAAATAGTGCGCTGACCTCAAAAGACATATGTGAAAGGGGCTTCTGGAAGCAGATGCCATCCACCAATGTGACTTCCCAGAGGCTGCCTGGCCATGAGGGGACACGACTGACAGTACTTGATAATGTAATGGTATATCATGTCTCTCAGAATTGAATCCAATCATTTACTCATGGCATAGTTTAGATGCACTGTAATCATCCAGTTATCCTTGACTCCATATTGAAACAAAGGTACAACATTAACAGCCGTCCAATGAGGTATGGAAAAAGATGGTCAGACCTTCCACTATTCCTGCCTGGCTGCTTTTAACACGTTTGATCCAGCCCTAGTGATTAATTACCATTCGAGGTTATTAATCCGCTTAATACTTACTCTCTGCCAATGTTTATTAGATCCAACATCATACCCTCCTCTTCCTTAACTGCAATGCCTGATTGTCTCTCTCTTTTGTGAAGATCAACACAGTACATTGACTAAGAACTATACCCACACCTTCTGCCTCCATACAGAAGTTAACGTTTTGGTCTTTTGACCCTACTCTTAACTTAACTTTTTACACCTAATGTATCAAGAAAACATTTTGTGTCACCATTTTTTACTTACCAACTACCTTTCATGCCCTCTCTTTCCTTTCCTAATTTCCTTTATCATTCCACCTCTGCTCTGGCTTTCTGCAGTATTGAGTTCTCGGTAGTATTAATTTCTTCAGTGCTGGATTATGCAATGCAGCAGAACAGGCCATTCCCTTTAAGAAGGGGATGTGGATGAGGTCATGTGGAAATGTTTATGTATCCACAAGAAAAACACCACGCAAACAAAGAAAATTAGAGGGAATATTGGTAAGTAACCATGTGTAACTGTGTCCATTAAGTTTCACTGTGTAACATTGTATATTTTGTCAGAACTGCGGCTAAAGAGTGAGAGGAAAGAGTGAGAGAAAACAAAAGCGGGGGATAAAGGAAAAGGGCAGCACAAGAGGATATGAGGACATGGTGTTTAACACCACCTCACCTTTTCTTGGAAACATCCCATTATACACAACTTAAAAACAATAACTTTTAAGTTCTGTGGATGGTTACAGAAGCAAAATTAGCTCCATCATATGGTAAGATCTCAGCTATCTGTAGGAATAATACAGTGGTTATGGTAGGGGATTTTAACTTTCCAAATATAGACTGGGACTGCCATAGTATTCAGGGTTTAGATGGAGAGGAATTTAAGTGTGTACAAGAAAATTTTCTGATTCAGTATGTGGATGTACCTACAAGAGAAGGTGCAAAACTTGACCTACTTTTGGGAAATAAGGCAGTGCAGATGACTGAGGTGTCAGCGGGGGAGCACTTTGGGGCC
>NC_057722.1:54032014-54045458 GCF_004010195.1 Chiloscyllium plagiosum | reverse complement strand
TGTATGGAATGAGCTGCCAGAGGAAGTGGTGGAGGCTGGTACAATTGCAACATTTAAGAGGCTTTTGGATGGGTAATATGAATAGGAAGGGTTTGGAGGGATATGGGCCGGGTGCTAGCAGGTGGGACTAGATTGGGTTTGGATATCTGGTCAGCTTGGACGGGTTGGATCGAAGGGTCTGTTTCCATGCTGTACATCTCTATGACTCTATCACTCTAAGAATTGAATTAATTTAATATCCTTTGGAAGTAAATTTAATTTAATTTCACTAAACAAAATTAAGCTTTCAATTTTTACAGTGCATCAACAGTTTTAAATTACAAGTAAATTGTGGTTTCATTCGCAGCAAACTACCCAGCCTTCAGGATAACATTGACCACAGTACTACACAACCTTGCCATGGCAACCTCTGCAGGACATGTCACATCATCAGCATGGATACTAACATCACACATGAGAACACCATCCATCAAGTACAAGGCAGAGTCTCATGTGAATCAGCCAATGTTGTCCACCTCATACGCTGCAGGCAAGGATACGCCAAGGATGGTATATTGGTGAGACCATGCAGAAGCTACAATAATGGATAAATGGACACCATGCAACAATCGCCAGACAAGGATGTTCCCTCCCCTCACGGTGAAAGACATGAGTAATATCCCAAAAATTCAAGGAGGCAGAGCTGAGTATGGTGGCCATCACCGAGGACAAGTTGCTAGAAAAACTGAATGACCTGAAGGTGGGTAAGTCACCTGGACCAAATGGACTACATTACAGAGTTCTAAGGGAAATAACTGAAGTGATAGTGGAGGTGTTAGTGGTGATCTTTCAAGAATTGCTAGAATCAGGAAGTGTCCCAGAGGACTGGAAAATCACTAATGTGACACCCCTGTTTAAAAAGGAATAAAGAAAAAGATGGAAAATTGCAGACTGATTAGCCTAACCTCAGTCGTGGGTAAGATCCTGGAATCCATTGTGAAGGATGAGATATCTGAATACTTGGAAATGTATGGTAAAATAGGGCAAAGTCAGCAGGGTTTCATCAAGGGGAGGTCATCTGCTAGAATTCTTTGAGAAAGTAATGAGCCAGGAGAGCCAATGGATGTTATCCACGTGGACTTCAAGAAGGCCTTTGACAAAGTGCTGCACAGGAGGCTACTGAGTAAAATAATGGCCCATGGTGTTAGAAGCAAGGTGCTATCATGGGTAGAAGATTGGCTGTCTGGCAGAAAGCAGAAAGTGGGGATAAAAGGGTCTTTCTCAGGATGGCAGCCATGATAAGTGGTGTTCCGCAAGGCTCAGTGTTGAGACCACAACTTTTCACTTAATACGTTAATGATCTAGATGAAGGAACTGACGGCGTTCTGGTTAAATTTGCAAACAATACAAAGATAGGTAGAGGGACAGGTAGCATTGTGGAGGTGGGGAGGCTGCAGAAGGATTTGGACAGGTTAGAAGAGTGGGCAAAGAAGTGGTAGATGGAGTCTAAAGTGGAAAAGTATAAGATCATGCACTTTGGTAGGAAGAATAGAGACATGGGCTATTTTCTAAATTGGAGAAAATTCTGAAGTCTGAAGTGCAAAGACACTTGAGTTGTAGTCCAGGATTGTCTCAAGGTAAACTTGCAGATTGAGTCAGCAGTTATGAAGGTAAATGCAATGTTGGCATTTATTTTGAGAGGAATTGAATATAAAAGCATGTGCTTCTGAGGCTCTATAAGGCTCTAGTCAGATCACATTTAGAGTATTGTGTACAGTTTTGAACCCCATATCTCAGGAAGGACGTACTAGCCTTGGAGCATGTTCAGAGGAGGTTCATGAGAATCATTCCAGAAATGAAAAACTTAACATATGAGCAATGTTTGAGGACTCTTAGTCTATAGTTGATGGAATTTATAAGGATGAGGGGGGATCTAATTGAAACTTACAGAATACTGAATGACCTGGACAGAATAGATGTTGGGAAGATATCTCCATTGGTAGGAGAGACTAGGACCTGAGGGCACAACCTTAGACTAAAGGATATTCCTTTTAGAATGGAGATAAGGAAAACACTTCTTCAGCCAGAGAGTGGTGAATTTATGGAATTCATTGCCACAGAAGGCTGTGGAGGCCAAGTCATTGAGTATATTTAAGGTTGAGATGGATAGTTTCTTGGGTATCAAGGGAATCAAAGATAGGGGGAGAAAGCAGGAGAATGGGATTGAGAAACTTATCAGCCATATTTGAATGGCAGAGCAAACTCAAATGGGCTGAATGCCTAATTTCTATTCCTATGCCTTATTTTCTTATGATCTTATGGTCAATGGGGAACACTTCAGCAGTCAAGGAGATTCGGCCTCCTATCCTCAGGTCAGTGTCCTCCAAGGCAGCCTTTGAGATACACAACAATGCAGAATCGCTGTGTAGAAACTGATATCCAAGTTCTGTACCCATGAAGGTGGCCTCAAACAAAATCTTGGGTTCATGTCACGCTAGATGATCCCTGGAATGACAGGTCTAACATATGAGGAACGGCTGAGGATACTGGGATTGTATTCGTTGGAGTTTAGAAGATTAAGGGGTGACTTAATAGAGACGTACAAAATAATACATGGCTTGGAAAAGGTGGATGCTAGGAAATTGTTTCCGTTAGATGAGGAGACTAGGACCCGTGGACACAGCCTTAGAATTAGAGGGGGTCATTTCAGAACAGAAATGCGGAGACATTTCTTCAGCCAGAGAGTGGTGGGCCTGTGGAATTCATTGCCACGGAGTGCAGTGGAAGCCGGGACGCTAAATGTCTTCAAGGCCGAGATTGATAGATTCTTGTTGTCTAGAGGAATTAAGGGCTACGGTAAGAGAACGCTGGTAAGTGGAGCTGAAATGCGCATCAGCCATGATTGAATGGCGGAGTGGACTCGATGGGCCGAATGGTCTTACTTCCACTCCTATGTCTTATGGTCTTATGGTCTTATAGATGTAACCCCATCCTATTGTTCTGTATTTGTAAAGTCTTCCTTACTGTCCTGTTTTAACACCATTACCTTTATAAATTATAATGATCTCTCTACCTTTAATTAGTTTGGACAGTTTTGGAGTCCTTATTACTTTGGTTAGACCCTCATTTTGCGAGTCTTATATCTATCGTGATGTGGAGGTGTCGGCATTGGACTGGGGTGGACAAGGTTAAAAATCATACAACATGCATTTGCAGAATTGTATTTGCAGATACATTCTATCTTTGCTCAAAAAGGACACAAGCTGCAGGCAGTCAATGCAGGATGTCAATCCATATAACCATTTATAAATTCCTATTTGGAAATAGAACCAGTCTGATTCAAGATTGGTATACAGACAAACTCTAACCTCACACCTTTAATACATTGCCTGAGCTGAGATGGCACTTTTTTTGAAATAAAACCTTAAATTATCTCAAGAATGTGAATTAAAAGAAGTTCTGGAATTTACATATTAAAGAAGCGAAACCTGCAACCCATTCTGAAAGATGAAAGACTTAACAGCAATCTAGGTTTGTTCAATATATCATTTCAGTTGCATGACATTGTGATCTTTTGCTATAAATTCTGTCTTATGATCCTACCTGATGAAAGAGCAGCGCTCTAAAAGCTAGTACTTCCAAATAAACCTAGAGAATGTGAGGACTGCAGATGCTGAAGATCCGAGTCGAGAGTGTGTTGCTGGAAAAGCACAGAAGGTCAGGCAGCAACCAAGGAACAGGAGAATTGATGTTGAAGGGCTTATGCCCAAAATGTCAATCCTCCTCCTGCTGCCGCCTGACCTACTGTACTTTTCCAGCAACACACTCTCAACTTGCAAAGAAACCTGTCGGACTATAAGCTGGTGTTTAGATTAGATTACTTACAGTGTGGAAACAGGCCCTTCGGCCCAACAAGTCCACACCACCCCGCTGAAGCGCAAGCCACCCATACCCCTACATTTACCCCTTACCTAACACTATGGGCAATTTAGCATGGCCAATTCACCTGACCTGCACATCTTTGGACTGTGGGAGGAAACCGGAGCACCCGGAGGAAACCCACGCAGACACGGGGAGAATGTGCAAACTCCACACAGTCAGTCGCCTGAGGCGGGAATTGAACCCGGGTCTCTGGCGCTGTGAGGCAGCAGTGCTAACCACTGTGCCACCGTGCCGCCCACTGTTGTGTGATCTTTAACTTTATACCTATCATGTTATTCTAGCCATTTGGTTTGTTGCCAGCACCATCTTATTTTTAATTTTTTGCAATTAACTCTGCCTCAATTATTTGGGTTTTAGGTCATCACCTCTATTTATTATTCAGCTGTTGAAACTTTACTCACACCATCTGACACGTTTGATCACCTGCAGATCTTGTTGATCTCATGTATAAGCCGACCCCTTATTTTTGGCCAAAATTTCTTGGATTTTCCATATATCTCGTGTATAAATCGACTCTAGTATATCGCATTATAAACCTGCTTAATGAAGAAAATAAGTCAATGTCCCCATTAACCCACTTAAACGAAATTACATTCATTCATTCATTCATACCGGTAACACTACTCGTCACTCTTTGTTTATTACCCGGTGTATCGCATCTCTATTCATTCATTCACAACTCTACTTACCGCACTTGCTTTACTACAGCATGTTTTGATTTATTGATTGATTCATTCAGACTTGTACTAAGTCTATCGGTACTTATTGCACTTTGTTCACTATACATTCAAAAGTTAATATCGTTAAAAAGTTAATCATTTTAATTGTGCCATTATATCTGAATAAAAGTGAGATATATTAGCTACATACCAGTGTATCTTTAATTCTTTGACATTTCATTATATGCTTTGTTCAGTTCCAAACAATATGAAGAATAACATTAAATCCACTCATGTAGAGGATTTTAAGGAATACATTGTACCTCTTTTAAAATCCAATTTTGTATTAATCAGTGTTGGTGTAATTATTCTAAGTTAATTTACAATTAGTATTCTTTTTAGAATAATATTATGGGTGTGTAGTGTATGCTTAATTTATTTAATTCAAGCACAGTTTGTTGAGTGAGCCGCTGTGTAACAAGGCCTTCCCCCCACACCCCCATTGCTATTCTCCCCCTCCCGTCTTCTCCTTCTCTTCCCTGCCCAATCACTTGGCACTAGGCTATGAACCTCCACCACCTTCCATCAGCATGGCCCCACTCAGGTGCACAGCAGGGAAGCGGTGCCAGTCACCTGTCTCCAATGACATTACTGCCCGCCAATCAGAATGGCTGCCTGCTTGATGGCAGGTCGCAAGCCTATCAGAGATGTGGCCTGTGGGCAAGGAACCCACCCACCTGACCGTCACAGAGAGATTGGAACTCCATGTACTGTATCAGAGAATGTACCAAAATGAGGAAAGTTTGTGTTCCTGACTCAGACCCGGCAAGAAGCTGGACAGTGGAAGATTAGGATCCAGTAACTATTTATGTTACTTCTTTACCTGGGATTAGTTGTATGATCAAATCGACTTCTGTTGATAATACGGTATTTCGAACTACAGCATAAATTTTAGCCCCTTGAAAACAATACCTGTTGACCTCCTAATTTCTGCTTTAAAAAAACATCTTCACAATTTGGCCTTTTATGAGTATATGTGGTATTATTCGACACTCCACTCAGACTATTTGTATGATTTTTTGATCTCTCTGTCCATTCATCTCTGCCTATACATTCTGTGCCTGTATGTATGCTTTTCTTGAGCACTTCACCCGATGAAGGGGCAGTGCTATGAAAGCCTGCGATTTCAAATAAACTTGTTGGATTATAACCTGTGTGACTTCTGACCTTGTCCACCCAGTCCAACATTGGCACCTTCACTTCATTACACCACAGGAGAACCATGATATTTCAAGGAGAATATTCAACTTCCACTGTACTACCTTAAAATGAGGAACATTCTGTATGGTCCATTTGGTAAAAAAAAAATCAATCTATCCAAGTTAATGAGTGCCCAAATAGTTACACCGCATTTTGATTCTGTTTCGTTGCTTTCCACACTGCAAGTCATTTTGACATGAAGCATTGAGGCAGATTTTGGTCTCAGAAACAAAAGCCAAAACTTCTGGAAAACTCAGCAGGTTCTGAAGAAGGGTCACTGGACCTGAAACATTTTCTCTATTTTCTCTCCAAAGTCTCTGCCACATTGCTGAACTTTACCAGCAATTTCTCTATTTGTTTCTGATTTCCAACATCCACAGTTCTTTGCTTTTGCTGTTTAGTTTTGGTATTAGACACAGGGAATGTAGGAGGGGAGCTGTAACAGGATGAATCCTAGTCCTTGGGAAGCTTTCCAGGGAATGGGGATACGAAGCAGATCAGCTGCCTGTTCCAAGAGTACAGGCAGCCTAATTGTGTTATTAAGTCACCAATTAAAAACAATTTTGCAGTCTCTGCACAATTTTGCCACTAGCAGAGCAGTTTTCCTGCAGTAGGCTGGGTAACCATCAGAGCCCAAGGTATACAGCCATAGAGTCATAGAGATATACGGCACAGAAACAGACCCCTCAGTCCAACTCCTCAATGCTGACCAGATATCCCAATCTGACCTAGTGCCATTTGCCAGCGTTTGGCCTACATCCTTCTAAACACTTCCTATTTATGTACCCATCCAGATGCCTTTTAAATGTTGCAATTGTACCTTCCTCCACTACTTCCTTTGGCAGCTTGTTCCACACATGCATCACCCTCTGCATGAAAAAGCTACTCCTCAGGTCCTTTATAAATTGATCCCCTCTGACCTTAAACCTACACCCTCTACCACTCTCCCACACTAGGAAGAAGGTTTTTCACCCCTCCATGCACCTCTTGATTTTCTAAATCTCTATAAGGATACCCCCTCCATTTCCACACTCCAGGGAAAACAGCCCCAGCCCATTCGGCCTCTCCCTATAGCTCAGGCTATTCTAATCAGGGAACACCTACATGCTCAGACACTCACACAGACCCTCTTTCATACACACACTGTCTCTCAGACACACACTTACACCCATGCACACACCATCTCACAGGCTTATACTCTGTCACACGTATGCTCTCACTCTACGAAACACGCATGCACACACGGACTCACACACACTCACACCCTTCCTTCCCCACCACCACCACCCCCACCCAACCACACACACACACATTCTCTCTCTCTCTCTCTCTTTCACATGCCTGCACACACACATACTAGCCTATAGGGTGAATTTGCATTAGCAGATACATTCTATTTTGTTCAAAAAGCACACAATCTGCATGCATTCAATCCATGTGACATTTTATAAATCATTACTTTGGAAATAGAAGCAGTCTGACTCAAGATTGGAATACAGACAGACTCTAACCTCACATCTTTAATGCATTGTCTGAGCTGAGATGTCACCTTTTTTTAATAAAACCTTAAGTTATCTCAAGAATGTGAATTAAAAGAAGTTCTGGGATTTACATATTAAAGAACCGAAACCTGCAACCCATGAAAGACTTAACAACAACCGAGATGTGTTCAATACATTGTATCAGTTGCATGACACTATGATTTTCTGATATAAATTCTGTGTTCTATGATCCTGCTCCACTAGTTACCTGATGAAGGAGCAGCACTCCGAAAACTAGTACTTCCAAATAAACCTGTTGGACTGTAACCTGGTGTTGTGTGATCTCTCTCCATAGATATTGTCTGATCTTTGAATCTTTTCAGCATTTTGCTTCTTATTTCTGTGGAAGGGGAGTTTGAATTTTACATTACACTTGCTCCACATTCCTTTCCTGCCATCATTGTATTTACTCATGGGTTGAGATTATTAGAGATTCGCACATCTGCATTGTATGAATCCAGAAACTATTTGAAACATAAAATAGGTTAGGTACTGGCATTGGATGGCTGATAATGTGAATAGTTTCACTTACTTCAACTCGTCAACAACCACAGCACAAGCTATATGGAATATATTACATTCTGCATGCTATACTTATCCTGTTGTTCTATCGTGTGGTATTGATGGTGTTAAAGCTATGAAGTCTTGGACATGCACGTAGACTTCAAATGCCATGCAGTTCAGAGAGCAAAACAATTATTAATAAACCTCTTGTGACAGCACACAAATGCTTAACAAGGTCAACCCTTAGCAATCTTTACTTTTACTTAATGAAGAGAGGGATTAATTTTCACCATTCTCAATTTATTTTCCATTTGACTATATTGAGACATGAGGCCTTTTTCTTGTTAAATAAAAATCTTGCATCTATACAGCATTTGTTCTGAAACACTATTGAAACACAATCACTAATTTTACACAGATGAATGCATCAGCGATCTTAAGAACAGTAAATGCGAACAAGCAAACAGCTGACAATCTTTTCTTATTTTGCTATGTATTAAGACAGAACTCTTAATTCAGTGCACTGGTCATGTACACTGGGACAACTCTCCTGACCTTCTTCAAATCATGGCATGGAAGCTTGTTTGTTCAGATATGAGGTTCATCTGTTTTGAAAGAGGGACCCCCTAATAATGTAAATAATGTCCTGCAGGGAATCTTAAATCCATGACCTGCTGACACAGAAGTGAGCATGCTACCAATAGGTGACATTACCCTGAGAATTAGTTTCCAGGGCATTTCTATTGAAAGGCGTAAGAATGTTCGAAATGCCATTTAATCTGTTTTTTACGTCTCTACACTTCTTGTGCTGTGAGTTACAATGGGTGAGAAGGAAAACTGCTATTGAGGTTCACCCTGAATGATTCCCTGGTCCACTAGAGGGTTTTCCAATTAGCCTCCTTTAGGCTGCAGTGTTTATTGATTCATGTGATGTGGATGTCATTGCAAGGGCAACATTTATTGCCCATCCGTAATAGCCCTGGAAAAGGTGGTAGTGAGTCACCTTCCTTAACAAAACTGAATTGCTATTTCAGTGGGTATTTAAGAGTCACAACTGTACGTGGTGTCAAATATAGGACCACCTGATAAAGATGGCAGATTTACTTCAATATGCATTTTACCTGATGATTCCATGACTAGCATTATTTATACTAACGTTATATTATCAATTTGTTAGAAAAGTAAATTTCCTGAAATTAAATTCCGGTAGGTATTTGGATTTATAACAATGAATTGTTTGACCTGCAGCTTCTGAATTACTAATCCAGTAAAATAAAGGTTATGCAACCATATACACATTTAGTATTCAACATACAATCTGCATCCTTCCAACTGAATCGTAAAACATTTCCAGTTATCCGAGAACCCTCCTTGAAGCTGTTGTTTGAGTCCAAGTTTGTTGTTCTTTCTTTGAGGTCAGTTTAGTTGTGGTATTCTGGCAGCCAATGTTAACATTTCATGAACAAACAGCTGAGTATGTGCAGACACAATGTGACCTTCCTGATCAAAAACAGTAACATTGTGCCATAAGTCAAGTATTTGATTTAAGTATATTTAAACTTTCTAACTGGATGAGTCATCAGACTTAATATAATCAGGACAGAAAATGCTGAAAATACTTAGTTGGTCTTTCCAGTATTTGCTGTTTCTGTTTCAGATTTCCAGCATCCATAGTGTTTTGCTTTTATATCAGTAGCCGTGTGATAGGGGAGGCAATGGCCTTGTGGAATTATCATTGGACTAGGGGATGGTAGAATTTAAATTCAATAAAAATTTGGAATTAAGTGTCTCATGATAACCATTATTGACTATTGCAAAGACCATGTTGTTCACTAATGTCATTTAGGGAGGGAAACCCCTGGTCTGTCTAACATTGACTTCAGACCCACAGCAATGTGGTCGAGTCTTACCTACCCTCTGGGCAATTAGAGATTAGCAATAAATGCAGGCCTAGCTAGTGACACCATTATCCCATCAATTGAATTGAATTGAATTTATTGTCACGTGTACTGAGGCACAGTGAAAAGCCTTGTCATAGAGTCATAGACATGTACAGCATGGAAACAGACCCTTCGGTCCAACCCGTCCATGCTGACCAGATATCCAAACCCAATCTAGTCCAACCTGCCAGCACCCGGCCCATATCCCTCCAAACCCTTCCTATTCATATACCCATCCAAATGCTTCTTAAATGTTGCAATTGTACCAGCCTCCACCACTTCGTCTGGCAGCTCATTCCATACAAGTACCACCCTCTGTGTAAAAAAGTTGCCCCTTAGGTCTCTTATATATCTTTCCCCTCTCACTCTAAACCTATGCCCTCTAGTTCTGGACTCCCCGACCTCAGGGAAAAGATTTTGTCTATTTACCCTATCCATGCCCCTCATAATTTTGTCTTGCGAGCAATACAGGCAGATGACAGAGTTAAGTAGCATAGATAAGTAAATAATAAGTAAACAGCAGCAAAAAAAAACACAGGGACAGGAGAATGTTAAAAGTTTGTGAGTCCATTCAGTATTCTAACAACAGTAAAGGTAGAAACTGTCTCAAAACCGGATAGAACGTGTGTTTAGGCTTCTGTACCTTCTCCCCAATGGTAGAGGTTGTAGAAAAACATTCCGAGGCTGGGGGTGGGGGGCTGGAGAGTGGGGATGGATCTTTAAGAATACTGGCCGCCTTTCCTTGACAGTGGGACTGGTAGATGGATTCTAAAGATGGGAGGTTGGCCTTTGTAATTGTCCGGGCCGAGTTCACCACTCTCTGTAACCGTCTCTGATCTTGAATGGTACAGTTGCCATACCAGCTAGTGATACATCCAAACAGAATGCTCTCGATGGCACACCTATAAAAGTTGGCCAGGGTATTCGCCGTTATGCCAAATTTCCTCAGCTGCCTGAGGAAGAAGAGACTTAGTTGGGCCTTTGTAACCAGTGCGTCCACATGAACAGTCCAAGAAAGCTTGTTGTGGATGACCACTCCCAGGAGTTTGATACTCTCCACTCGTTCCACCTCTGTGCTGTTAATGTGTAGGGGAGCATGAGTAACATCCCGCTGAAAGTCAATAATGAGTTCCGTGGTTTTGCCATCATTGAGAGTTAGGTTGTTCTCAGTGCACCATTTTTCCAGGTCTTCCACCTCCCATCTGTGGTCTGTTTCGTCGTCATCTGAGATTCGACTGACTATGGTGGTGTCATCAGCAAACTTGTAAATGGGATTAGTCTGGTATTTGACGACAGTCATGGGTATACAGTAAGTACAGAAGGGGGCTGAGTATGCACCACTGGGGTGCGTCAATGTTGTTAGTGAGGATGAAATATTGTCCCAATCTTCACTGTTTGTGGCCTGTGGGTCAGGAAACTGATGATCCGGTTGCAGAAAGTGGGGCTTAGTCCAAGATTACTAAGTTTAGTTGAAGGCTGAACTGTAGACAATGAGTAGGATTTTTATGTAGCTGTTCTTGATGTCAAGATGTTCTAGGGAGGAGTGAAGGGCAAGTGATATGGCATCTCATATGGATCTGTTGTTCAGATAGGCAAATTGTTGTAGGTCAAAAGTAGTGGGGAGGCTGGAGTTGATTAATGCCATGACCAGCCTTTCAAAGCACTTCATGACCACCAAAGTTAGGGCCACTGGGCGGTAGTCATTGAGATATGCTGCATGAGCCTTCTTAGGCACTGGAATGCTGTTGGCCCTCTTGAAACAGGCAGGGACAGTGGCCTGCTGCAGGGAGAGGTTGAAGATGTCCAAGAAGACTTCTGCCAGTTGAGCTGCGTATGCCCTGAGCGCATGGCCTGGTACTCCGTCTGGTCCCATCGCTTTCCTTATTAATTAAATAAATGATTTGTGCAGCCACTTTGATGTTCAAGGATGACTGGATTGATGTCTGAAGAGAGGTGGGATCAGTCAGGACTATATTGGAAGCATGAAAGGGGATCTCATAGATACCTATGAAATTCTAACAGGAAACCACAGGAAGATGGTGCCGATGACTGAGGAGCCCAGAACCAGAGTTCACAGTCGAAAAATTGTTAGTGTGAGAGGAAGTTATTCAGCCCATTGCATTTCCACTGGTTTTCTCTGTCAACCCGTGAAGTCACAGGTGAACCCCTTCATGTTTCTCCAAATTATTTTTGCACTAAAAATATGGGCTGGGCCATTTAGGACTGAGAGGAGGAGAAATTTCTTCACCCAGAAAGTGGTGAGCCTATGGAATTCTCTGCCACAAAAAGTGAAAATATTTAACATTTTCAAGAAAGATTTCGATATAATTGACAGCATCAAATATCATAATAGTTCTTAGGGTTAAAGGATCAAAAGGTAGACAGGACTCAAAATGTTTTGGACTTGCAATGTCAGTGGTGCTGTCTTTTAAATGAGTCATTAAACCGAGGTCTTATCTTCCCTTTCAGGTAGATGTAAAATACTCCATGGTACATTACCAAGAAGATCAGATGACCAGCCAATATTTTTCTGCTCAAGCTTGGGCAGAGCAAGAGAAGACATTGCAGCAATTTGCACTGAATTGATTGTATAATATTTTCAACATGAGATCAAATCATCATATTTCCTGAAAGGTGTGTGTAAATATTCCACAATTCATTTTATCTTCATCATTATAAAACCATGGAGCCATTGAAATTCACAGTACAAAAAGATGCTATTTGATCCATTGAGTCTACGTGGGATGACAAAGAGCACTCCAAACTGATCCTACTTTCCAGAACTCACGCTATGGCTTTTAAAACAAATTTCACTCTCTTCTGAGCTTTCTCCCAAACTCTGTAAATAGAATCCCTGAGGTGCAAATGCAGGTCATTCAGTCCATCAAGCCTTAACTAACCTGACATCGGTGGTGGGCAAGTTGTTGGAAGGAATCCTGAGGGACAGGATGTATATGTATTTGGAAAAGCAAGGACTGATTAGGGATAGTCAAACGGCTTTGTACGTGGGAAATTGTGTCTCACAAACTTGATTGAGTTTTTTGAGGAAGTATCAAAGAGGATTGATGAGGGCAGAGCGGTAGATGTGATCTATATGGACTTCAGTAAGGCGCTTGACAAGGTTCATCACGGGAGACTGATTAGCAAGGTTAGATCACATGGAATACAGGGAGAACTAGCCATTTGGATACAGAACTGGCTCAAAGGTAGAAGACAGAGGGTGGTGGTGGAGGATTGTTTTTCAGATTGGAGGCCCGTGACCAGTAGAGTGCCACAAAGATCGGTGCTGGGCCCTATACGTTTTGTCATTTACATAAATTATTTGGATGCGAGCATAAGAGATACTGTTAGTAAGTTTGCAGATGACACCAAAATTGGAGGTGTAGTGGACAGCGAAGAAGGTTACCTCAGATTACAACAGGATCTTGACCAGATGGGCCAATGGGCTGAGAAGTGGCAGATGGAGTTTAATTCTGATAAATGCGAGGTACTGCATTTTGGAAAAGCAAATCTTAGGAGGACTTATAAACTTAATGGTAAGGTCCTAGGGAGTGTTGCTGAACAAAGAGATCTTGGAATGCAGGTTCATAGTTCCTTGAAAGTGGAGTCGCAGGTAGAT
>NC_057722.1:54019473-54031851 GCF_004010195.1 Chiloscyllium plagiosum | reverse complement strand
TTCACACAGAGGGTGGTACGTGTATGGAATGAGCTGCCAGAGGAAGTGGTGGAGGCTGGTAAAATTGCAACATTTAAGAGGCATTTGGATAGGCATATGAATAGGAAGGGTTTGGAGGGATATGGGCCGGGTGCTGGTAGGTGAGACTAAATTGGGTTGGGATATCTGGTCAGCATGGACTGGTTGGACCGAAGGGTCTGTTTCCATGCTGTACATGTCTATGACTCTATGACCCTCTGAACAACAACTTTCTCCGTGACCCCACATTTACTATAACCTGCATGCGATGAGGCAATTTGGCGTGGTCAATTCATCTAACCTGCACATCTTTGGACTGTGGGAGGAAATTCACACAGACACAGGTAGAAATGTGTGAGCTCCACACAGACACAGACAGTCACCCAAGGCTAGAATCAAACCCAGGTCTCTGGAGCTGTGAGGCAGCATGCTAACCACAATGCCATCATGCCACCCCAGTCTGAGGTCATACTCAATTTTAAATAGTGGAGAACCAATATCGGAAAATAGCTTTATAATCAGTACTATAGGTCAATGGATGCATACCTAATCTAGAATCTAGTCTTCTCAGACTTCAGTTACAGATGTTAAGCAAAAGACATTAGTGAATCTCAAATAAGACATGACACCAACACTGCATTCACCTTACTTACCAAGTGATCAATGGGAATTAAAGTTATGCCTTATGTCAACTTTAAATTAAAACACAATTTTAGATTTATCCCACATTCCTTCAGCTTTTACACAAAAATAAAATCCTTCCAGCCAATTCACCTTTTCTGAACCATCATCTCAGAACATAAATTCCTTTTTCATTTGCCCCTGTTCCAACTGCATGCATGATTTATGAAAGGGAGTAACTGAAGTTCAAAACCAGTCAAACTTACATGAAGTGAAGAGATAAGAGACTGAACTATTGTGTACTATAAATCTCGGTTGTCACTGGATAACAACTCAAATGCAATATTTTCGTTCTCTCAAAACTCCAAAGCTTAAGTATAAACAAATATTAATATGTAACCCAACACATTTGCTAGATTTTAAAGCATTAACCTTTTTGAAGTGAATATAAGTGTTGATCACAGTTCTGACTGACACAAGAGACCTATCTTTATTTTCAAACACCCAGTGGATGCTGGTGTTGCTATCTGGACCAGGATTTATTGCTTATTCCTTGTTACCCTTGAGAAGTTGATGGTGAGCTGACTTCTCGAACCATTGAAAGCCATTTTGTGCAGGTTCACCTGTGAGAAATCTCTGAGCATTGGTTACTTACCCCCTCACTGCTGAGAGAGATAGGTCCTTTCTTTCCACTCCAACTAGACCTCATAATTTTTGTTTCTTTATTCTTCCACAGGAGCTGCCCAGTTAGGTCAGCATTAAGTGCCAATTCCTAATTGCCTTGAGATGGTCAGCCACACATCCTTCTACTGCTGCAACCCAGATTGTGTAGTTACACCCACAGTGCTGTTAGAAGGAAAGATTTTGACCCAGTGATATTGGAGGAACGGCGATTTATTTCCAAGTGAAGATGCTGTGAGGCTTGGAGGGGAGCTTCCCTGGTTCTGCTACCCGTCCTTCTTGATGGTAGACATTGCAGGTTTGGGAGGCTTGCTACCAAAGGAGCCAAGACGAGTTGCTGCAGTGCATTTTGTAAACCTATACAATGCTGCACTCTGCATTGGTGGTGACGAAGGTAAATGTTGAAAGGGTTATATATGGGGTGCCAGTCAAGTGTTTTGTCCTGGATGATGTCCAGTTTCTTGAATGTTATTTGAGCTGCATTCATATAGGCACATGGAAGGTGTTCTGTTCCAGTGTTGACTTGTGCCCTGTAGATGGTGAACAGGCTTTGGAGAGTCAGGACAAGAGTTTATCATAAGAACATTAGAACATAAGCAATAGGAGGAGGAGGAAGCCATATGGCCCCTCAAGCCTGCTCCTCCATTCAATATGATCATGGCTGAACTTTTCATGGACTTATTTATCCATTTATCCACCTGCTTCATCCACTCTTAATTCCTTTTCTGTTCAAAAAGTACTCCACAAATAGTACATTCTGACCTGTTCTTGTAGCCACAATATTTATTTGGCTGGCCCTGTTCAGCTTCTGGTTAATGGTAACTTCCAAGATATCAACAGTGGAGGATTCAGCTATGGTAATATATGTGAATATCAAGGGGGTTGGTTAGATTCTCTCTTGCTGGGAATGATCATTGTCTGGTGTTTAGCTGGGTGAAATTCACTCACAATTTATAATATTGCCCAGATGAACAACCTGAGTTCCTGCTTAATGAACAGCTTTGGCTCGCTGATGTCTGCTGGCAATGCACAATATGTACTTAGGCAATGTTAAGAATCACAGAAGATTTAAGTGCAGAAAGAGGTCATTTGGCCTATCAGGTCTGCACCAACCCTCTGAAAGGCATCCTACCCAGACCCAACTTCCCGTCAATCCCTGTAACCCCACAATACCACGGTTAATCCACCCAGCCTGCACATCGCTGCACATAACGGGCTAATTTAGCATGACCAATCCACTTAATCCACACATCTTTGGACTGTGGGAGGAAACTGGAGCACCCAGTGAAAACCCACACAAACATGGGGAAAACATACAAACTGCACACTGACAGTTGCCCAAGGTTGGAATTGAACCTGGATCCTTGGTGCTGTGAGGCAGCCGTGCTAAACCAGAAGTTTCAAGTGCTTGTAGTTTCATGAATTGAAAGGGTCTAGATGCTTCGCACTTTTAATGGGTTATTATGAAAAGGACATTTGTTTTTAAAAGAATGTTGGACGTTATCAATGAATTACTTTCCAAAACAAAAATTATTTCATATATACTATTGTCATACCTGGGATATTGCGCGCAGTTTTGGTCTCCAAATTTGAAGAAAGACATTCCGGCTATTGAGGGACTGCAGCGTAGGTTCACGAGGTCAATTCCCGAAATGGCGGTACTATCTTACGCTGAAAGATTGGAGCGACTGGACTTGTATACACTTGAGTTTAGAAGGCTGAGAGGGGATCTGTTTGAGATGTATAAGATTATTAAAGGATTGGACACTCTGGAGACAGGAAGCATGTTTCCGCTGATGGGTGAGTCCCGAACCAGAGGACACAGTTTAAAAATAAGGGGTAGGCCACTTAGAACAGAGTTGAGGAGAAACCTCTTCACCCAGAGAGTGGTGGGTGTATGGAATGCTCTGCTGCAGAAGGCTGTGGAGGCCAAGTCTCTGGATACTTTCAAGAAAGAGTTGGATAGAGTTCTTAAGGATAGTGGAATTAAGGATTATGGGGATAAGGCAGGAACAGGATACTGATTGAGGATGATCAGCCATGATCGTAATGAATGGTGGTGCTGGCTCGAAGGGTAGATCGGCCTACTCCTGTATCTATTGTCTATTGTCATTATCGCATATTTATTTGCTTCGATACAATGTACAGTTGGTGATTGGGCCTGTAAGTGGTTTATCATGTCCGGAATAGCATGAAAGGGCATGGTGGGGAGTGGTGGAGGACATAGTCTGCTATTAGAACATAGCACACGAAGAGGGGGAGCGTGGTTCGGCATAGGAGGTCATGGGTGCTGCAGAGTTTGGGCAGGGGAATGGATTGGCATGGATGGGGCATTGGACGTATGTAAAGGATGAGGGGTGAAGACTGGAGGACCTGCCTACTTTTATCATGACGGGGAAAAAGCTCTATAGCACTTACAAGGCTAGACCTTTTAAAAAGTCTGCCTGCACCCAGGTATTTGGCTGTCTTCAATCTTTTTCCAGCATTGCCTGGTCCAACTGCAGCCTGTATCTGCTCCATCCACAATGAGTACTCCATCCTTATGGGCATTTCCACCTGAATGGGCCAAGATAGGGATCTTCCAACCTCCTAACACCTGCATCGTGGATGAAAATCCAACCTTCATTTCTCAACAGTAAGTTGAAAATTATGCCCACAAAATCATGCAAAGCCAGGGGCACAATAAGTTGATGAACAGACATGTCTCTCCACTGCAGTCTTTGTCAGCTGGTGTGTTGTAGTTATGGCTAGTCTCTCATTACAGAGAGACAACTGCTGGCGCTTTAACCTGACAGTCACCACACCTCAGATGAGGAAAGAGTTTTTCATGTTACTCTCAGCCGACGTGGGAATTGAATTCACACTGTTGGTGTCTTATTGCACCTGCAGGCCAGCTGTCCAACCCAACTGAACTATCTGAACCCTCCAGCTTTATGGCCCAATAGGACTATGGTGACTTTTTGTCGCAGTTAATATGACAGTTTTTCATGTGTTTTCTCAAAAAGGGAACACGTCTACATGTTTTCTTTTGATAAATATGTGTGGAAATGCAACCATCTGCTTTCCTTACCAAATTTCTAAAATCTTTATAAATTAAAATTTATGGTAGAAAACAATATTGCTGATTAGTAGGTCAGCAGATTTGAGCTCTTACGGTGAATCAATCATATGTTTATGGCATGGCATGATTATAGTACAGATAACATATACATTCATGATCATATGAATATAGCTAGCCTCATACAGGGAAAAATGCTCCAAGTTGAGCACTTGCAAGAGGTAAACACAATAACAGAAGTTTCATATGATATCATTCCCAAATTACTAAAAGCAGAAATGATTTTCTTAAGATAAAATGCTTCTGCTTCTTATAGTTATTGTTACTGGAAGAATGAAGACGACCATTGCAGATAGTTAGTCCACCTTTTGCTCCAATTTGATATTCTAGAAATTGTCTGGACCTTGTTATGTCTTGTAGAAAATATCCTTGAGTTTATTGAAAGAATCTAAATAGGAGATAGCTAACCTCTTTCCTATCTATGAATAAATAAACACTATTACATGGTTTTAAGTCAAGCACACGAGATGTTACTCAATCAATATTATTTCGAAATAAAAATCAAAAGAACTGTGGATGTTGGAAATCATAGAAAGTTTAGAATCTCTATAGTATGGAAACAGGCCATTCGGCCCAACAAGTCCACACCAACCCTCCGCAGAGTAACCAACACAGACCCCTTCCCCTACATTTAACCCGTGACTAATGCACACAACCTCCACATTTCTGAACACTGTGGACAATTTAGCACAGCCAATTCACCTAACCTGCACATCTTTGGATTGTGGGAGGAAACCCACGTAGACATGGGGAGAATGTGCAAACTCCACATGGACAGCTGCCAGAGGCTAGAATCGAATCTGGGTCCCTGGCACTGTGAAGCAGCAGTGCTAACCACTGAGCCACCATGCCACAAACAAAAACAGAAATTGCTGGAAGAGCTCAGCAGGCCTGTGAAGTGAAATCAGAGTTAATCAGAGTGACCCTTCCACAGAATATTTATTCTAACTTCAAATGAGTATTATATTTTAAAATGTGCGTTAGACACATATACTAAAAATACATGTGATATGTAACAACAATCTATAATGCATTAAAAACAGTAAGTGGGTCATTTCATTCTATTGCAAAATACTTTGAAAACTCTTCTGTCAACATTTCTTTCTGATGGACACAATTTTAGTTTGGCCTGCAATTCATCTTTTCAATGTTAATAAATTCAGCCTTTTGCATTATGTAGCCAATAATTTGTCATAAAAGTAATTTTGAAGATACTAGTGCTCACTGTTATTAAAGAGGTAATTGGACAGCAACTTCTGGAGACCATGCTTGTACAGTTAAAAGCAGACATGCAACCCGTGTTTTGTTATTAAGTTACTGTGGAGGTCAAACAATCAGACCATCTATCCATGGGACTCTAGACTCAGTTGTTGTTTTTTTGAGGTCAAGGCAAATCTAGGTGACTGGAAATGGATCCAGGTGCAATTGGTGCCCAAGATGTCTCTCTATCTTGTGAAGCTTAATGTGTTCCATGAGCTGGGTCTAATACATCTTCAAAACTATTGGACTTTAGAATGGTCATAGCCACCTGGTCCATCCACCCATGCTACAGTAGACAAATTCCTAAAGTACTGAGAATAGAAGAACCAATGGCTGTCTTCATACGGGTTGGCCCTCCTGTTGAGTGATTTACTGGAATTTGGCTGGTGCTGCATGCCAGCAACTATTTGCATCTGTGGGTGGGAGCTGAATAAAGGTGAGGAGCAATATGGTAAAAGTGGAAGAATGAATTAGAGGCAGCCTCACCACACTCTTCAGAGTGGCTAATACTGTACTGGTCCTTACCTTCACCCAGCTCTCACCCGTGGCTCACCTCATATTAAATGAACCTCTGCACTAAATTCCCGTGACAGTGGATAACTCAGAATGCATTTTAACCTCATTGCTTACTGCATTCGCCACAATCATATACTTCTGCTCTGATCATATCAGCCTGCACAAACAAAAACAGAAATTGCTGGAAGAGCTCAGCAGGCCTGTGAAGTGAAATCAGAGTTAATCAGAGTGACCCTTCCGCAGAATATTTATTCTAACTTCAAATGAGTATTATATTTTAAAATGTGCATAAGACACATATACTAAAAATACATGTGATATGAAAAGAGAAAAGAGATCAATTACTCAACAGCTGCTTCATCATGCATCTGGCAGCACTTCAAATGTGATTAAATGGCTATAATATCTGAATTAGCAAGGTGTTCCAAGGAGTGCCGACAATGTTGCGTGCAATCTAATGTTAGGAGGAAGAAGGAAGAGTTGTTTTATAAAAATAATAACAAGGGCTGCAGATGTATCAACTACTTCCTCATCAGAATGTTTTGTGTTTCTACAGGTCCAGGTAAGAACACAATCAGAAAATCAAACTTTTTTCATTGCTTTAGAGTTGCTAAAGCTTCCATTTACTGTACTTTGTCTGCATCATTTACAAATACTGGCCAGAATCATGTAACATTGACAGAGTCTTGTCTGCTGGCTGAATAGCTGGCAAGCTCATCTTTACAGCTTTCCAACAAAGTGATCAGGCAGTTGATAGGCCAAAAGTGGAACTTTCCATGGAATCAGGACACTGATTCAGATGTCCTGTCTCCTGAAAGTTGCAGAGGAACAAGAAATTAGTCTAAACTATAAATCAATACAACAGAGAAAAATAATCATCAGGAAAATAACCCCAGTTGACACATTAATCAAATAATCATTACAGATCAAGAAGGTCTATCAATTCTCTCAATTCATTCATTTAGAATGAGACTACAATGTTCCCCATTTTATGTAACCATAAGTTTTAGTTATCTCTTATTCCTAATGATATAATTAAACTTAATGCTTTAATGTACTAAACTTGATTCTTTGCCTTTGAGACCATTTCATTCTAAAACATATCAAGCTTCTTTATTATTAAAGGATTCTGACATCATCAGAAGTTTATGACAGGAGTTTAAGTCCATCAGGTGTGGTGCTGGAAAAACACAGTTGGTCAGGTAGCATCTGAGGAGCAGGAGAATCAATGTTTCAGGAATCAGGAATTCCTGATGAAGGTCTTATGTCCAAAACATCGATTCTCCTGTACCTCAGATGCTCCTTGACCTGCTGTGCTTTTCCAGTGCCACACTTTTCAACTCCGATCTCCAGCATCTGCAGTCCTCACTTCTCCCATTCAGTCCATCAACTTAACTGGGAAAACAGCGTAGGAACTCTAGTATCTGAAGGAAGAAGGAAAAATATTTATAAACATTGTATCAAGTATTGCACAGGTATCAGGTATTTCCTCAATAGACTGGTTTTATAAATATGTTAGAATGCAATCAGAAAACAAAATAAAACTTTATTTTCAGTGTTTGAGAGTTCTATGTCTTATTTGTACTTTGTCTAGAACATTTACAAATATTACATTCAGATAAGCACTGTTTCTATTGACATCCCAATGTATAAATATTGTGACACATCCCAATATATAAATATTGTGGCAATAATTAATTCTGCTGACTCTAAACCACTTTCCAATCAACATTTGATCAGTTGCAGGTGTTCATTAATGTACCTTTCCTGTTCTTACATAATTTTTTTATGTTTTAACAGGACAAACTGTATTGTTTTGATTATCTTTAACTCATTAGATTTAAATTGGATTGTGTTAGATTACAGTTTATTTTCCAGAGGTTCTGTATGCAGCTTACTTGAATTGAATTAGCTTCATTGTCACATGTACTCAGATGAGTACAGTGAAAAGTTTACAAGTCGCCACTTATGGCGCCATCTTAGGTACAAAGGTACCTAGATATAGATTCTTCAGTCCAACTACTTAGGAAAGATAAATTAGAAAATAAAGAAATAAAAAAATCCAACATTGCAGATCATAGGAATAAATTTGAAAACAGGGAATTAAAATGTTCAGAACAATGGATCTTCCAATCCTGTCCACACTGGCACGTAACCTCCAGTCTGCCCCGGACGTCACCAAGGTTCTTGAGGCCAGGAGACCACTCTGGAATCATCTTGAGACCAGAATCCATGCTGAGGTCATGTCAGGCTGAAAGACCACCATATCGAGCTGAAGGCCACCACACCGAGATACCCACCATGCTGGGCTGTTGAGAGACCAGCATGCCAGGACAGGAGATTTCCACGCCAGGCCAGGTAGCCGCCACGCCAGGTCAAGAGACCTCCATGCCAAGCAGAGACGACAGCTCATCAGGTCTGCATTGAGGCCAGATGTTTGAGGTCAGATATCCGAGCCCGAGAGTCTGAGTCCACACTGAGGCAGGGAGTCTCAGGCCGAGAAGAAAGAAGAGAGGAAAAGAAAATAAAACACAAAAGAGAAAGAATGTTAATGAAACTGACAGAGCAGATGAGCTCTGGCTGAAGTGTTCTGCTCTACCACCATCTTGGACTACTTTTGCCCACTGGATCAATTCCATGACCCTCCTCTTTTGTTTCTAACTTTTATAGTTATTATTCTCTCACAGCTTTCCTACAAAATTTAAACACCTGATTTCTATTTTTGTTTCATTCCTAACCTTTGATTTTAACCAAATTTCTGATAATCCGACTGTGCCAAGGACAGCACAGCGGCTCAGTGGTTAGCATTGCTGCCTCACAGTGCCAGAGACCCAGGTTTGATTCCATCTTCGGGCAACTGTCTGTGTGGAGTTTGCACATTCTCCTCATATCTGAATGGGTTTCTGCCCACAATCCAAAAATGTGCAGGTCAGGTCAATTGGCCATGCTAAATTGCCCATAGTGTTAGTTGCATTAGTCAGGGGTAAATATGGGGTCTAAGTGGTCTTTGGAGGGTTGGAGTGGACTTGTTGGGCTGAAGGGCCTGTTTCCATACTGTAGGGAATGTTGACTATTGTCACAATGCTGGTATCTTATTTTTAGCATGTACAGCATTCAATAAAACATCCTGATATAGACTTGCATCTACTAATGCTGTTTTTCCTGTATGTACTTATGGAATAATACTTTCTGACTAATCTCTTCACCACATGGTGCCCAAGAATCATTTTGATTGGTGGATTCCTTCCTTGAGCACTTAAAATAAATTCAATCTTATGCAATATTTCTGACTGCATTCTTGTGTGTTTCTACACATAATCTTGCTTGTTTTGCAACCAGTCTGACAAGGAATACAGAGTACACCCATAATTATCATTATTAATTTTACAGAAGCATTTCTCATTCTTCTTCCTGTTGCTACATTCCTAGTGAAAGGTTATGAGGCAATCTCACCATGATCCTCTGCTGATAAAATAAATTTGCTCATGTTTGTCAAATACTCTGAAAGTCTGAATATGCTCACAGGGAATGAGGAACTTCGATCTACACTGCCGAAAGTGACTCTGGAGTATTATCATTGATCGAGCTGATCAAGTCCCAACTGAAATAACTAGCAGATTTGGTCTGTGCTGACCAGTGGGGAAACCAATGCAAGGCACTACCATTTTGAGCATGTCCATAGCAATCTGACTAATTTGACCAGTAACCAAATCATTAGTCTCCTCAGACTTATCAGAAAATCAAGAACATGAATTACTTTTGGAGATCCCTGAGGACCTAGCCTTTGCCACCCTCCTTGTTCTCATTTACCTATTAATCCTTACCACTATCACCTGGAAATTCAACTGATTCCACATATATATTGATGGCATTTAATTCTTTATCACAAGCAGCTCTTCGGACCATTCCACAGTGAATTATCATGCACTGCAATTCTGACAATCGATATTTAGAGTCATAGAGTCATAGAGATGTACAGCATGGAAACAGACCCTTCGGTCCAACCCGTCCATGCTGACCAGATATCCCACCTGGCAGCACCCGGCCCATATCTGTCCAAACCCTTCCCATTCATACTTTCCTCCAACCAGCTTAAAACTATGACCCCTCATGTTAGCCATTTCTGCCCTGGGAAATAGTCTCTGGCTATCGACTCTATCTATGCCTCTCATTATCTTGTATACCTCAATTAGGTCCCCTCTCCTCCTCCTTTTCCCCAATGATAAAAGGTCCGAGCTCAGTCAACCTCTCTTCATAAGATAAGCTCTCCAGTCCAGGCAGCATCCTGGTAAACCTCCTCTGAACCCTCTCCACTTGGACGCAATATTCCAAGTGCGGTCTAACCAAAGTTTTATAGATCTGCAAAAAGATCTTACGACTGTTAAACTCAACCCCCCTGTTAATGAAAGCCAAAACACCATATGCTTTCTTAACAACCCTGACCACGCCATTTTAAGGGATCTATGTACCTGCACACCAAGATCCCTCTGTTCCTCCACACTGCAAAGAATTCTATCCTTAATCCTGTACTCAGCTTTCAAATTCGATCTTCCAAAATGCATCACCTCGCATTTATCCAGCTTGAACTCCATCTGCCACCTCTCAGCCCATCTCTGCATCCTGTCAATGTCCCGCTGCAGCCTACAACAGCCCTCTATTCTGTCAATGACACCTCCAATCTTTGTGTCGTCTACAAAATTGCTGACCCATCCTTCAATCCCCTCATCCAAGTCATTAATAAAAATTACTAACAGTAGAGGCCCAAGGACAGAGCCCTGTGGAACACCACTCACCACTGACTTCCAGGCAGAATATTTTCCTTCTACTACCACTCGCTGTCTTCTGTTGGCCAGCCAATTCTGTATCCAGACAGCTATGTTCCCCTGAATCCTATTCCTCCTGACCTTCTGAATGAGCCTACCATGGGGAACCTTATCAAATGCCTTGCTGAAGTAATGCAATGAGGCGGACTTGACAAGGAGCTTAAGATGAAGGAACCCTTAGGGGGCAGTGATTATAATATGATTGAATTTACTCTGCAATTTGAGAGGGAGATGATAAATCAGAGGGAATGGTATTAGAGTTGAATAAAGGCAACTATAGAGGCTTGAGGGAGGAGTTGGATAGAATTGACTGGGAGGGGAGCTCAGCAGGCCTGAGTTTCTGGGAGTAATTCAGAAGACACTGGAAAGATTCATCCCAAAGAAAAAGAAGCAGAGTACAGGGTGGATGAGGTGACCATGGCTGACTGGGGAAGTCAGGGACAACATAAAAGCAAAGGAGAAAGCATATAACATGGCAAAAGGCAGTGGGAAACAGAGGATTGGGAAACTTACAAAGACCAACACAGGATAACAAAAAAAGAAATAAGGAAGGAGACGATTAAATATGAGGGCAAGTTAGCCAGTAATATAAAGGAAGACTGGAAGAGTTTCTTTAGATATATAAAGAGAAAAACAAAGGCAACAGTGTACATTGGATCGCTGGAGAGATTGAAGTGGGGAATAAGGAAATGGCTGAGGAACTGAATAATTACTTCACGCCAGTCTTCACGCTGGAAGACACAAGTAATATCCCAAAACTCCAAGAGAGTGAGGGGACAGAGCTGGGTATGGTGGCCATCACCAAGGAGAAGGTGTTAGAAAAACTGAATGGCCTAAAGGTGGATAAATAACCTGGACCAGATGGACTACACCCCAGAATTCTGAGGGAAATAGCTGAAGAGATGCGTAGGCATTAGTGGTGAACTTTCAGAAATTGCTAGAGTCAGGGAGGGTCCCAGAGGACTGGAAATCACAAAAATGACATCCCTGTTTAAAAAGGGAGTACAGTAAAAGAGGGAAAATTACAGACTGATTAGCCGAACCTCAGTCATGAGCAAGATCCTGGAATCCATTGTGAAGGATGAGATTTCTGAATACTTGGAAGGATATGGTAAAATAGGGCAAAGTCAGCATGGTTTCATCAAGGGGTGGTCATGCCTGACAAATCTGCTAGAATTCTTTGAGGAAGTAATGAGCAGGTTAGACCAAGGACAGCCAATGGATATTATCTGCCTGGACTTCAAGAAGGCCTTTGACAAGGTGCCGCACATAGAGCTACTGAGTAAGATAAGGGTCCACAGTGTCAGAGGTAAGGTGCTAGCATGGATAGAAGCTTGGCTG
>NC_057722.1:54006440-54018269 GCF_004010195.1 Chiloscyllium plagiosum | reverse complement strand
TCCCTATACCTACCAGCCTTCCCTTTCACCCTGACAGGAATATACTTTCTCTGGGTTCTTGTTATCTCATTTCTAAAGGCTTCCCATTTTCCAGCCGTCCCTTTACCTGCGAACATCTGCCTCCAATCGGCTTTCAAAAGTTCTTGCCTAATACTGTCAAAATTGGCCTTTCTCCAATTTAGAACTTCCACTTTTAGATCTGGTCTATGCTTTTCCATCACTATTTTAAAATGAATATAATTATGGTCGCTGGCCCCAAAGTGCTCCCCCACTGACACCTCAGTCACCTGCCTGCCTTATTTCCCAAGAGTCGGTCAAGTTTTGCACCTTCTCTAGTTGGTACATCCACATATTGTTGAGCAAAAATTTCTTCCAAGTAAATACTGAAAGTTGGAAGTCATTGCCTTTAGTCCCTGACTCACAAACTCCTTTCCTTACTCATTATTTCCACCTCTGGCTGCTGTCAGGAACGAAAATGTGAAAACTCTCAGGCAATAGAAACCACACGAAAGAGCCATTTTCAGATGCTCTCTTCAAAATGTATATGGCGTGGCTGCAAGTGGTCATCATCTCGGCCGGGAAGATGTGTCAATTGTGCACTACGGCATGGAATTCTCTTCTGTTCACCAGGATACAGATCTGGCATCTTGCAGCAGAATAATAGACAATAATAATAATAAATAAAGCAGAGCAAATAGAGTGGTAGGTAAGGGGAATGGGTCTGGGTGGGTTGTTCTTAACTGGGCTGGCATGGACTTGTTGGGCCGAAGGGCCTGTTTCCACACTGTAGTGGTTCTATGATTCTGTGCATCCCTGAGACACCAGTTCACAATCATAGATAAGACTGTATAATTCCTCTTTTACATTATGAGGAAGAAAAACTGCAACTCCTGCAAATAACCCTGCTTTCACTCAAGTCTTATACAGCCAGCAAGAATGCATTCCTTTTGACACACAGAATTTATGGCTGTCCAGTTTTGGTCTGCCAGAACTATCTATCATCTGTTTTATTTAGCATGGCTGTGTGTCACAGTGGAATCGGAACTTCTTTCCTTGTGGAGGTGATCTTCACTGTTTTGTGCCACTGATAATTTAACAATAATTTATAATTTATACTATGCATTTCTGGTTCCACAACATCTGGAGGATTTCAGCGGGAGTGCTTTTAGTAAGTGCTTCAATGGAAGCCTACAATGCCAGCAGCGAGTCCAGAATTCAATGTAGCTATATAAGATATTGTTCTAGATCAGGTGGGCTTGCATCTGACAATTACACATAGGGAATGGTATGTCTATTGCACAGAAGTCTCGACGTCACCAAAACATGCAGACTTTCAGAAAAAGGCAGCATTAATTCAAAGTTGGTGACAGACTATGTTTTTGTTCACTATTTTTCTTATTTGGGCTCATGCTCCTCTGGCAGCTACAACAAAAGTTAGGTTTACGATCAATAATGACAGTTAGAGACTGTTATCAGTGCCAACTGACTTTTACTTCTGGAAATCTTTGCACTCTTCCAATTTTGCTCTCTTTTGCATCGTTAGTGTTTATCTTGCAGCTTTCCGTTGCCTTAATCTGAAGTTCTTGAATCCTTTCCTTTAGGCTTTCTGCCATTTTACATCACTTTTCTCTTTTATGATACTCTAACTGATCAACCTTTTGACCACCAATCCTGATATCTCCTTCTGGGGCTCAGTATTTTACTGAAAGCACTCCTGCTGAGATCCTCTGGATGTTTTATTTCCAGAAATGCATAGTATAAATTATAAGCTGTTGTTGAATTATCAGTGGCACAAGACAGTGAAGATCACCTCCACAAGGAAAGAAGTTCCCATTCCACTGTGATACACTGCCATGCCAAATGAAACAGATAATAGATAGATCTAGCAGACCAAAACTGGACAGCCATAAATTCTGAGTGTCATTAACAGCGACAGAATTATCTACTGATGACAAGTAAGCACATACTTCAGGGAGACCAACCCTGAGCTTGACAATTTAAAAAGGTGCAGCACCAGACATACCTCGGATGAAGCGGTGGCAGCACAAGAATGTTTGCACGCAAAGTACCAAAATATGGAGATGATAGGAAAAGCAGGAGGTCACAAAGTTCCTCAAGCTTGTTCTGTCATTTAAAAACCGTCTTAACTATCTTAACTGTACCCAACTGCCTTGTTCCCACTTTCACAAGAAAAGACAGAGCTAACCGGGTCTACAACTTATGGGCAGAATGATAACGGTCCACACAAAGCTGGAATATGGTGGTGGTGATGGTTGAGGTGGAGTTTTCTCAACAGTGACAAGGACTTTGGGCAACCTTACGCAATAGGACCATAAAGATGGAAGCAGAGGAAGGCCATCAAGTCTGTTCTGCCATTGCAGAAATTCATAGCTGATCCGATAACCTCAACTCCAGTTTCCTGCTTTTCCCCATAACCCTCGATTCCCTTACTAATTAAAAATACACATAGGTCAGCCGTGAGTATACTTAACTACCCAGCCTCAACAGTCTTCTATGGTAAAGAATTCCACAGATTCACTATCATCAGAGGTGAAGTTTCTCCTTATCTCTTTTTTATGTGGATAATCCCTTATTCTGAGATTACACCCTCCGGTCCTAGACTCTCCCATAACGAGAAACAACGTTTTCGCATATATCCCTAAGTCCCCTAAGAATCTTGTATGTTTCACCTTTCTTTCTTCTAAACCTCAATTAATAAAGGCCCAATCTGCTCAACTTCTCTTCACAAGATAATCCTCAATGCTCAAAGTTTGTGAGAAGACTTGTAGCTCGGGTGCTCGTTGCGGAACGAGGACATGCCGCAACCCAAAGGACTAGCCACACTACCATACATCAAGAGCATTTCCGAACTGACAGCCAGACTACTGCGACCACTAGGATTCATAACAGCACCCAAACCAACAGCCACTTTCAGACAACAACTCACCAGAATGAAGGACCCGATACCCAGCATGAGCAAAACCAATGTAGTGTACAAAATCCCATGCAAGGTCTGCACAAAACACTACATGGGACAAACAGGAAGACAGCTAACGATCCGCATCCATGAACACCAACTAACCACGAAACGACACGACCAGCTATCCTTAGTAGCCACCCACGCAGATGACAAGCAACATGAGTTTGACTGGGACAACACTACTATTATAGGACAAGCCAAACAGAGAACAGCCAGGGAATTCCTAGAGGCATGGCACTCATCCACAGATTCAATCAATAAGCACATTGACCTGGACCCAATATACCGACCACTGCAGCGGACAGCTGAAACTGACAACCGGAAGCGGCAGATTCAAACCACTACCAAATGCCGGAGGAAGGATCACAGAAGCGCTTCACAGGAGGCTCCCAAGCACTGAGGATGTCACCCTAGACAGGGGATGAAACGTCTGCAACACAAATTCCCAGCTCGGCGAACAGAACCACAACAATCCTCAATGCACATATCAGCCCAGTGAACCTTCTATTCCAGATGTGGTCTGTGTAGTGCCTTGTATATTTCTAGTAACCCCTTATTTTTATTTTTATACACCCTGCCGTAAAGAGGTGGAAGCTAGATTCAATAGGCACAGGCCCAAGGAGACACATTTTAACAGGCTACTGGCATTTTTCAGACAGTGGATGAATCCCTGGCAGGGCTGAGGAGGCTGATGCCAGTGGTCTCCCAATGGCAATCTACAGGGAGGTTATTTTGAATCAAAGAGGGCGCTGGGGGCAGGGAAAGGAGGCCTCCGGGTCCCAGAGGTTTACTTGGATGGTTTTTTCTCTTCCATCACTTCACTTTTATTAAAATATAAAAATTATTGAGCCTACAATCATTGCTGCAGGGCCCCCGCATGTGTTAGCAGTGGCCACTGCTCCTAGTGGCATAGCTGAGGCTACTGAGGTACCAGCTCTTTGATTGGATTGGCAGCTCCTGAGGGTTAGTGCCTATCCTATACAGGATGGCAATCCTAAAGCAACCTAATAAGGAGCTGCTGGTAGAATCAAAGGGACATCCTGGCAGCTGCCCAGTATATTGTTAGCACAAATTTCTGACAGCTGTCATGGCCCTGACTTGACTACTAAACTTATGCACTGTGGATCAGAGCAAAACTCTGGATCATTATCACATTCAATTAAGAAAGACTTATTGTGGAAAGGCCAACAATTAATGCAAGCAGAAGCTTCTAATAAGATCCCTTCCTCCACAAATATAACAATCGGCATGTGAGAACAAATGGCCGAAATTTTCATGAGGATTCTCCAAAGGGACATCAATAGAAGACATAGCTAAAGATACACATTTACGCTACTTCTCCAGACTTTCCGCAAGTATTCCACCTAAACCATAGGGCTTTTCAACAGCCAAATCTTTCTGCATAGGTCATGCACAAGTTAAGCTCTTTAAGCTATGGCACACACATTATTTTAAAATAATTTAGAAGGTTTTGCACTTGAAAAAATCACCTTCGTACGCTAAAATTAAATTAAAAGGTACTTAGTCTGCACTGATTATATTTCACTGATTTTGTTGGAATGTCAGGAAATTCTCTCCAGCAACAGAAGTGAGTGCAACATGCCTTGAGCCAAAAGTGTTCACTGAATGATTTTGCTCAGTTATTTTTCAAGTTCTCATTATTATAGGTCCCAATGATTGATACATTTGGTGCATTTACATAACATTAAGAAATGGCAAAGTGCCACTCCTTCATGTTTTGTAAGTAGACAAAAGGATATGAAAGTATTCCCATTCAAGAGACACCTTACCTTCTAAATGTGCAACTTGTTCATTTTGTATTAACGCTCTAGAGGTAAACTTTGGTTCATCAGAATTTTCAAGCTTAAATCTATATTAAGAGGAATTTTAATAAGTGTCCAGCAGGAGTATCAGATTTGTGGCTAAATGGCAATTGGACTTGCATTCCTTATGTTGGTTGGAGTTGCTAAGTTTAACAGCTTGGTGAATAAATAGTTAGGTTATCGATGCTCTTCACATTTGGGGACTGGAAACAATACTGGAACAAATTAATGAACATTTATTAACTACTTACACTATTTACAGATACATGGCTCAGCAGGACTCCATTAGAACACTTTTTCCATCAGGTCCCACTTCCATGTAATTTGACATCACAAATGATATACCACTGCTATTAGATTAACAGCTATTAATCCAACATTTTTTACCTCGCATCCATCAGGACAATTCACAAGAATATAAAGAGGAACAACATTTTTATACTGTTCATGACTGAGAATTAACTGACGAGCATTGTGAGCCTACCTTCTCTGGGCAATATATGTATTGAGATTCCTGTATTTGTGTTCTCCGTAAGATTCACTTTATTGGCAACCTTATAAATAGGGCCTGGACCATCTGATCACTGTGCAAGCTTGATACTGAAACAGCATCAAATTGGTAAAATTGTGACTACCCTGATAAAATCATTTTTCACTGTGAGAAATCTTGGTTTCTCACTTATACATCCAGCAAGCTGGTGAACGTACTTTAGGCTGCTATTTTTGATCTTATGAAATGCCAAGTCTACTTCAGATTATCTTGCAAGTATACCTCATCAGTAGTGTTCTCTCCAATGTTTGTGGTGCCTGCATGGACATCTGACCATTCTGAGCTGTATACTTAAACCAGAGCAGAGGTCATACATTGAAGGACAGGGGAGAGTGTGTGGGATTGTTGCTTTTGTACAGCGTATGTGCAGTTTACAGGAAGTATCACTTAACTGAGCAATATGTGAGGTTAGATGTGTTATGCTGCTACTCTCCAGTAGCAAAATGAATGATGTCTACACAAAAACATTCTACCGTCAAGCCAAAAAGACATTCTATTTGTCATGTAAATGAATAATGTGTTATATGAATTTCAATGTTGGTGTGATGCTCCATACTGGAAGACTGATAAATTGTATCAAACATTATGTCCATACAGCTGTTCACAAGAAGCAAAGTACTGATTATCTCCAACCAGCTCATGCTTGCAAAATCCCTAAAATTCTCCAACATTATGCATGATTCCATGGAGAGCACTGATTAAATAATTTCAGATGCCAACAACCAATTTAAGATTGTCACTTGTGCTTTCAGTGTGGCTCACTTGTGTGTACTGGAAGCTACATACATTAGTACACAGGAGTCCCATGTTCTTTGCCAACAGAAAAAACATTAACACACACTATGACTGTTTCAGTTGAACAAAATAGGCAACAGCTATTCTCTAGTTCATTCTTCAATGCAATACTTTGACTATTCCATGACAGCCTAACTTGTTTAGCTTTTCTTAAAAAAAACTTGAGTGTTAAGTGTCAGTTATCATCTAACTTATGCATACTCCAGACCAAGGCCTCTACTAGAGTTCTAGGAAAAAGTGAGGACTGCAGATGCTGGAGATCAGAGCTGAAAATGTGTTGCTGGAAAAGCGCAGCAGGTCAGGCAGTATCCAAGGAGCAGAAGAATCGATGTTTCGGGCATGAGCCCTTCTTCAGGAAGGCTCATTCCTGAAGAAAGGCTCATGCCCGAAACGTCGATTCTCCTGCTCCTTGGATGTTGCCTGACCTGCTGCGCTTTTCCAGCAACACATTTTCAGCTCTACTAGAGTTCACTTGTTAGCCAATGCTCTATCATGCAGCATGAAAATCTTCCCATTTACATTGACATTTGTGCAAATTATCCTGATGAGTGCGATACAAAATGGGTCTTTTATTTCAGTAATCCTCAAGTTTTGTACTAGAACTGGAGCATCTTACCAATTAATAATCCAACTTTCATATTTTAAGGATTAATAACCCTTTGAGAGATAAAATTTCTCCTTATCTCCATCTTAAATGTGAGACCCCTTATTCAGAAATTGTGCTCCCTAATTCTAAATTGCTCCACATCCTGTCAATATCTCCCCGTCAAGCCTCTCAGAATTTTACATGTTGCAGTGAAATGGCAGTAAGCAGCATTGTAGCTGGAAGAGATGCAGCTAAGTTTAAATTTGGAATTCAAAGTTTCCATGTGGAACTATAAAAGTAGGATTCTCAACTGTTTACAGCACAAGCCACAAGTACCTACCAAAAGAGCAGGTATGCAGAAAGTAGAGACTGTCCAACAAACTCAAGGCAAATGGTACTGAGAATTCCTGGGCAATTTGGTGGGGGAGTCTGCTCCTCTAAACTGACAAAGAAAGGTTAACTTGCATGTTCTCTTAAATCATCAGATCAGGATTTTGATGTATTAGTGGCATCGCACTGGCATTTTAATCACAAGATTAAGGGGTTCTGAGGAAAATTATATATAAGGGACCTGGCTGACTCCCTATATGTCTGAAAAATTAGGTGTATAAAAATCACAATGAATCAGAAACAGAATGGATATGTTATTTACATGATATTAACTGCTGATAACTGATTACTCAATTCTATGAGTCTCCATTGCTGTGAACAATGTTAGAATAGTTAAACAATGATAAAATTCTCCCACAGTTACAACATTAGGCCACCCCTTAGTGCAATCTGGCACGATTTAAATACTTCTGTTCAATAAATAGAAACCTATTTACCTGTTTCATGATATTGATGGTGTTTCAGTCTTACAGAAATTACTCAGCCAGTTAAAATGTCATTCTCTGAAATTAGCGTTATACCTGTACTTTCTTCAGATACAAAAGCTTGAAAGCCACATATGTCCTTATTTGTTGATTATACTATTTTGAATGATGATAGCACATACAGAACATCACACAGCCCATTCCCTTGTGCTTGCACCAGAATACTGAGTATGTCTGACCTGCATCCTGGGTCGAGAGTATGGTGCTGGAAAAGTACAGGAGCAAGAGAATCGACATTTCGGGCATAAGCCCTTCATGAAGGACTTATGCCTGAAACATTGATTCTATTGCTCTTCGGATGCTGCCTGACCTGTGGTGCTTATCCAGCACCACACTGGCGACTCTGATCCCCAGCGTCTGCAGTTCTCGCTTTCTCCTGACCTCCATCTTGAAAATACTAAAACAACTACAAACATATATGCCCTGACCTTGTTTGTTCTCTTCAGGAAAAAGACTGTTCCACCATCGTAATGATTTCTTTAAAATGTCAGATTTTATAAGTTTTTAACATCATAAACTTATAACAAATAGTTTATCACACAACGTGAAAGTAACATTTTCATATTCCATAACTAGACATGTCTTTTTTTTTTAAACATCATGATTCAGAGCCTGAATTTTGTACCACACTTTTCTTTAAACAATGGACAGAACACCAGTAATTGTATTATCTTTTTTACAATCTTTTCATGATGAACTGCATTCGGTGATGATACTTTGAAGTTTAGAGGTATAGTGCAAACTTATAATTCTTTCTTGTATGATACTTTTTCAACCTTACCCGGGAGTATTACTTAGCTCTTTTAATATTCGCTAAAAACTGGTTTTCTTTCTGAAAATTTGTTTTACGGCCTTTTAATTTGAATAGTTTCTTGACAGTTTGTTTCTTGTCTAGAGTTTGACATTTCAAAGTAATGAGTAGGCAGAGTAGTTTTGCTGAGCCAGAAACTGAAATAAAACACAATGTCAAAAAATGGAAAATGTCAAGAACTCCCTAGATGCATTAACATGGAGTGAAAATTTATCAATGTGCATATGAATTATGTTAGCATTGTTACTACAAAGTAACTTTTCAAAAAATTATTGACTTGCTTCTTGTCTTGAATTAGTCACTTGTGTAATGAGCATAATTGCATTGAAAATATATAGCAGTCCATTTTCACCTTTCAGAAGTGCTTGTGATAACATTCTGTCCCAGGACTGGTTTGTCCATTTGCCTTCACAATATATTTAACTCTATTTTAAAAGCCATTTCTCTTTGCTCAAAGTCTACTAGTGTTTGTTAGTTTAATAGGTTATGTCTTAGATTCATGTTTACATGGAATTTCACAGTTACAACAATGTGCATCCATATCGTGCCTTTGAGTGAAGGACATCTTAAGGCACTTCAAAAGGGCAAAATCAAAAATAATGACACTGTTGAGTAGTTTGATTCAACTACTATGTTGTTTATTTTCCATACAAGTGGTCAGACTAATTGCATTTTCCAAGTGTATTCTGATATCCAATTATTCCCTTTTCAGCCACGTGATACCTCAATTGATTCCAAGATGGCAGCATCAGCAAGGTAGGCGCAGAGATGGCGCAGGAGAGTGGCAACTCTGTACATTTTCCACTGTACACCTGTACTCTTATACTCAGGTACAGGTGGCAAAAAAATCTAATCTTATATAATTGAACCTTTCTAAATTATTCTGAAATGCTAATATGCTCTTTGCTTCAATCACTAACTCCAATTTTGCACTCTAATGTGTGTGTGTGTCTAAGTGTGTGTGTGCGCACGCATGCATTGGCACTGTCAGAGGTCTGGATGAATAAAATTTAAAGAACAAAGAATTGGCCAAAGTTTGAACATGTCCAAAAAGATGAAAATGTTGATGTTGGCTATCTATCACACTGTGTGGTGCTGTGGCCCTGTTCAAGCAAGATGGACTGACAGATACAGTGGCAGCAGAGATTTATGACAATGTTCGTCTATAACCAGGATGGAATAGAGGCACAACAGGGTTGGGGTGCCCCATCCTATGTGGGAGGGTTCAAGTGCCGGACCCTTGCTCCTACACAATGTCTCGGTGGGATGGTCAGAACGGCTGCCTTTGCAAGCTGAAAGAACAACACCTCATTTTCCAATTGGAAACCCTGCAGCTCTCCGGTCTCAATATTGTGTTCAATAATTTTAGGGTCAGAACTCTCCCAGGTCCTAGCCCCCTACACCACACATCAGACCTTGTTATCACATAGCCTGTCATTACACACTACATATTGTTAGTCACTAACAGTTCCCAATAACAGTTATTCACCCAATTAGCCAGATCATTATCAACTCTTTTGTCTGTCCAACTGTTCTCCTCTCTCTTTAGGCTCCATCATTACCTATCGTTTTCTCCCTGTCCCTCCCCATCCCTATCTTTTGCATATTCACCAACAATATCTTTGCTACCATAATTGGACCTGAAATATTAACTCTGATTTTTCTTTATAGATGCTGCCAGAAGTGGAGAAGTCAATGTTTTGGGTATTCAACCATTTTCATAACTCTCTCTGTCTCTTGTCTGTAGCCTTAAAATACTGCCTGGTAAAATCCATGGACAATACCCGTCCCTGTGCGCAAAATGCCCTGGTCGCAGCATTCCAATGAGAGGAGCTGGAGCATTGCAATTGCATTACAATGAAGCACAGATGCATACTGTAAGCAGATTAGAGATGCCTGTGATGGTGCAGGTTGGCTAGTATTTGTCCAAAGCCAATGTCTGTGGATTAGTATCCATGCAGTCATTAACCATGAAGTGTGACTTGAGCTATTTTTGCTGGATATCCAAAACGGAGATCGAGAGGAGCAAGAGGTCAGCTGGCGTTTCCAGGTACCTGCTCTGATTTTCATGTTAGGAATTCTTCGCTACTGGCTTCTATAGCAACCAAGAAGGTAGGACTAGGCCATGGGAATCCTTGAGCCTGCTCTGTCATTTAATATGACCACAGCTGGTCATCAAGCTCAATACCCTAATTCCATCCTACTCCCACATCCTTTGTTGCCTTTAGCCACAAGAACTACTTCTTCAGTGTTTTTGAAAACGTGATGTTTTGACTTCAACGACTTTCTGTGGTAGTGAATTCTGTAGGCTCAACACTCTCTTGGTAAAGAAATTTCTCTTCATCTCAGTTATAGAGTCATAGATATGCACAGCACGGAAACAGACCCTTCAATCCAACTCGTGCATGCCAATCAGATATCCCAACCCAATTTAGTCCCACTTGCCAGCACCCAGTCCATATCTCTCCAAACTCCTTCCTATTCATATACCCATCAGATGCATTTTAAATGTTGCAATTGTATTGGCCTCCACCACTTCCTCCGGCTGCTTACTCCACACATGTACCACTCTTTGCATGAAAAAGTTGCCACTTAGGACTCTTATCTCTTTCCCCTCTTAGACTGGAAGCCTGAGATTAGTGGTGTGCTACAAGAATCAGTGCCTGGTCCACTTGATTTGATATGAATATAGGAAGTATGATTAGTAAATTTGCAGATTAAATTAGATTAGATTACTTACAGTGTGGAAACGGGCCCTTCGGCCCAAAAAGTCCACACCGACCCGCCGAAGCGCAACTCATCCAGACCCATTCCCCTACATTTACCCCTTCACCTAACACTACGGGCAGTTTAGCCCGGCCAATTCACCTAACCTGCACATTTTAGACTGTGGGAGGAAACCGGGGCACCCGGAGAAAACCCACGCAGACACGGGGAGAATGTGCAAACTCCACACAGTCAGTCGCCTGAGGCAGGAATTGAAACCGGGTCTCTGGCGCTGTGAGGCAGCAGTGCTAGCCACTGTGCCACCAAAATTGATGGTAGACAGCAAAAAGATTATCTCAGAGCACAATGTGACATTAATTAGGGAGTTTAACTTAGATAAACATGAGGTGCTGCATTTTGGCAAGGCAAATCAGGTCGGCCATATACACTTAATGGTAAGGTCCTGGGTGTGTTGCCGAACAAAGAGACCTTGGAGTGCAGGTTCATGGTTCCTTGAACGTGGAGTCACAGGCAGTCAGGATAGTGAAGAAGGTGTTGGGTATGCTTGCTTTTATTGGCCAGAGCACTGAGTAAAGGAGTTGGCAGATCATGTTGTGGCTGCACAGGACATTGGTTAGCCACTTTTGGAATACTGTGTTCAATTCTGGTCTGAAAGTGTGATGCTGGAAAAGTGCAGCAGGTC
>NC_057722.1:53999325-54005940 GCF_004010195.1 Chiloscyllium plagiosum | reverse complement strand
GGATCTGTGCTGGGTCCAATGCTTTATATAAATGATTTGAATGTGAACATGAGGTATAATTGGTAAGTTTGTCAATTGGTGACACCAAAATTGGTGGTGTAGTGGAAGTAAAGGTGATTACTTCAGAGTACAACAGGACCTTGATCAGATGGGCTGTGGAGTGGTACGTGGAGTTTAATTTAAATAAACATGAGGTGCTGCATTTTGGAAAGGCAACTCCAGGCATAACTTACACACTTCATTGTAAGGTCCTGGGAAATGCTGCTGAACAAAGAGACCTTTGAGTGCAGGTTCATAGTTCCTTGAAGGTGGAGTCACAGGTAGATAGTATAATGAAGGTGGCATTTGGTATGCTTTCCTTTACAGTTGGGTGCATTGCATGTAGGTGTTGGGAGATCATGTTGCAGCTGTACAGGGTGTCTGTTAGGTCACTTTTGGAATACTGCATGCAAATCTGGTCTCCTTGCTATAGGAAGAATGTTGTGAAACTTGAATGGGTTCACAAAAGATTTACAAGGATGTTGCCAGGATTGGAGAGTCTGAGCTATAGGGACAGGCTGAATTGGCTGGCGTCTCGGAGGCTGAGGGGTAACTATAGAGAGATTTGTAAAGTCATGAGGGCATGGATAAGATATATAGACAAGGCCATTTCTCTGGGGTGGGGGAGTCCAAAACTAGAGGGCATAAGTTTAAGGTGAGAAGAGAAAGATTTCAAAGAGACCCAAGGGGCAGCATTTTTGCACTGAGGTTAGTGCATGTACAGAATGAGCTGCCAGATGAAGTGGTGGATTCTGGTACAATTGCAACATTTAACCGGTATATAAATTGGAAGGGTTTAGAAGGATATGGGCCAAATGCTAGCAAATAAGACTAGATTAGTTCAGGATATGTGATCGGCATGGACAAGTTGGACTGAAGGGTCTGTTTCCAAACTGTACACTGCATGACTCTGACTCTACCTATCATTGGTGCCTCTGTCCATGATGTATGGGTAGCAGTAATTATTGCACAGTCATTGTCAAGAAGAAATCCTGTTATGTCATGTGGCATTGTCACCATGGTTAAGTGGGATAAATTCCAAATACTTTTAATAGAATAGCACTCAGTACTGAGCATCTAATGAGGGCTTGTGGACCAACAATGACAGAACTAAATTCATCGATAATCTAATGGATTACCATTTCCCTCACTCTGACCTTGCTAGCCTGCCACAGGTCAACTCATTAAATGAGGCCTGAACAGAGTATGCTGGCAGCAGTACCAGGAATACCTGCAAATGGGGTGTTTAAAGTAAGTTGAAATGAAGAAATTAGAATGTGGGTGGCATGGTGGCACAGTGGTTAGCACTGCTGCCTCACAGCGCCAGAGACCCGGGTTCAATTCCCGCCTCAGGCGACTGACTGTGTGGAGTTTGCACATTCTCCCCGTGTCTGCGTGGGTTTCCTCCGGGTGCTCCGGTTTCCTCCCACAGTCCAAAAATGTGCAGGTCAGGTGAATTGGCCATGCTAAATTGCCCGTAGTGTTAGGTAAGGGGTAAATGTAGGGGTATGGGTGGGTTACGCTTCAGCGGGTCGGTGTGGACTTGTTGGGCTGAAGGGCCTGTTTCCACACTGTAATGTAATCTAATAATCAAATCTAATCATAAGTTCATTGGTGACCACTCCAAAATACTTGCCTGCAAAATGTTATTCTTACTGTGTCTACTCATTTTCTTGACTCTGTAAAGTTAACAGGTGCATTTTTTTTTCATTTTTAAAAGGTTCATATGGGCTTGGGTGATCCGCGTTCTCCTGGATTTCCATCCTTCAATCACACACAGTTCCCACCAACTAAATCGTCAGGACTTCCTGGAATCTTAGTTCATTCAATTAGTGCAAATGCAGCTGCATCGCTTCTCCGGTAAATATACGTTCCATAAGTATGAAGAACTTGTTAATCCACGGACTTTGCTTTTCGCAGCATAGGAAATTGTATGACCTATAATGTGTGCCATGTATTTTTGTTTTCGGTTAGTGCTCTGATCTGTACTAACAAGCTCAATGAAATGTTGCAATTCACTTAATTATTTTCAATTCTGATTGTTCAGGCCTTCATTGTTGTCTTGATGAAGACCTGTAGCTTGGCATAGAAGATGGTTCAGCAGCTAAGATGTCAGGGGCCATTGTTACACACATTTCCAGTTTCAAATCTCTGTTTACTTAGAGTTAGAAAGACGTACAGCACAGAAACAGACCCTTTGGTCCAACTCGCCAATGCTGACCACATATCCTAAATAAATTTGCCAGCACTTGGCCTATATACCTTTAAATTCTTCCTATTCCTAAAACCATCCAGACACCTTTTTAAATGTTATAATTGTACCAGCCTCCTCCACTTCCTCTGGCAGCTCATTACATTATACGCAGCACTCTCTGCATGAAAAAGTTGCCCCTTACGTCCCTTTTAAATCTTTCTCCTCTCACCTTAAACATATGCCTTCTAGTTCTGGACTACCTTACCCCAGGTAAAAGATCTTGTTTTATTACCCTTTCTATGCCCCTCATGATTTTATAAACCTCTATAAAGTCATCCCTCAGCCTCTGACTCTCCAGGCACACCCTCCAACCCTGGCAACATTCTTGCCAGTCTTTTCTGAACCCTTTCAAGTTTCACAACATCCTTCCTATAGCAGGAAGACCAGATTTGCGCACACTTGCAAAAGTGGCCTAACCAGTGTCGTCTAGAGACTCCTCTTGACCTCCCAACTCCTACTGCTAGCTCTGACCAATAAAGGAAAGCATACCAAATGCTGCCTTCACTATATCCTATCTACCTGCAACTCCAATTTCAAGCAACTGTGAGTCTGCACACCAAAGTCTATTTGTTCAACAACACCCTCCAGGACCTTGCCATTAAATCCTGTGGCTCAGTGGTTAGTTAGCATTGTTGCCTCACAGCGCCAGGGACCCAGGTTTGTTTCCAGCCTTGGACTACTGTCAGTGTGGAGTTTGCACATTCTCCCTGTATCTGCGTAGGTCTTCTGAGTGCTCCGGTTTCTTCCCACAGTTCAAAGATGTGCAGGCCAGGTGAATTGGCCATGTTAAATTGCCCATGGTGTTAGGTGCATTAGTCTGAGGGAAATGGGTCTGGGTGGGTTACTCTTTGGAGGGTTGGTGTGGGCTGAAGGGCCTGTTTCCACAGTGTAGGGAATCTCATGTAATCATTAAGCATATAAGTCCTGCCCTGGTTTGCCTTTCCAAAACGAAGCACCTCACTTCTGTCTAAAGCCCGTTGGCCCATCTGATCGAGATCCTGTTGTAATCTGAGGTAACCTTCTTCGCTGTCCACTGCACCTCCAATTTTGGTGTCATCCGCAAATTTACTAACTATACCTCTTATGCTTGCATCCAAATCATTTATATAGATGATGAAAAGTAGTGGACCCAGCACCAATCCTTGTGATACACCTCTCGTCACAGGCCTCCAATCTGAAAAACAGCCCTCCACCACCATCCTCTGTCTTCTCCCTTCGAGCCAGTTCTGTATCCATATTCATTACTACTTCAGAAATCTCAAGTGTTAGTGAGACATTATTTCCCCCACACACAGCCATTTTGAGTATCCCTAATCAGTCCTTGCCTTTCCACATACATTTAAATCTTGTCCCTCAGGATTTCCTTCAACAAGTCGCCCACCACCAATGTCAGGCTCATCAGTCCATATTTCCCTGGCTTTTCCTTACTACCTTTCTTAAATAGTGGCACCATATTCACCAACCTCCAGTCTTCCAGCACCTTAGGTGTGACTATCAATGATCCAAACATCTCAGCAAGGGGCCCATGAATCATTTCCATAGTTTCCCACAGTGTTCTAGACTATAACTGATTTATCGTCCTTGTGGTTTAAGACATCCAACCCTACCACCTCTGTAATATGGATATTTTTCAAGATGTTACCATCTATTTCCCCACATTTCTATTTTGATTATAATTTGACGCCTGTGTTTTGTTTTAGTAATCTGTAGGTTTCTTTTTTTTTAGTAAATTGGGTGGTGTAGCAGCTCCACCTAGTTGGAAGAGCAAAGCAACCAAAGTTGGGCCAGGGTTTGCCAATGATGATGAACAAGTAATGATGGAAGTGAATAATGTTGAAGAAGTAAGAGGAATGCACAATGTCTTTGCAGTTGTTAAGGGGTTCGAAGAACCAGGTAATTTATTATTTAAATTTATTCAATGCAGATGAGTAGCGATCACGTAACTATCCACTGGTGATTCAGGTGTAGTCTTAAGCAGAAAAGCAAAAATCGTTGTCTCAATCCTCCTTCCCCTGAGTTCAGAACTACAAACATGTTCTTAAACAACATTATGCTGAATGTTTGTTTGAACTTTGACTGACCTAGGAGCGGCATTATATTGCGAAGATACAGGCAAGAATAAAGATCTAAGTGCTATGAAAATGTTGACCTGACTAGTTGTCCTACTCAAGGTCAAAATAGCAGATTAATAGTCTGTATAGAGCTAACATTTACAGCCTTGTAAATGAAGATTGGAAAGATGATACAATACCTTCAAAGTGTGTCAGAGCTTTGACTCTAGCTTGACAATTATCAAATGTCCAGCTGTCAATATGACTGTGATCTGATGGTAGTTTTTACTTCTATAATTCAGAGGAACCTCGATTATCCGACAATCGATTAACATATGAATTTCTGATGATCCGAACAGGGTCACTATGCATGTCTAACTGTTATCAGTCGTTTGATTATCCGGCATTTGATTAACGGAATGAAATACTCCCCGCGCATTTCCTTCGGATAATTTAGGTTCCTCTGTCGATAATTGCCCAATGTAATTCGCCTGCTTTTAATTTCTTTTTTGCCACACTTAGATCATTATGTTGTAATTGGCGCTCAGCGTGATGCCTTTGGCCCTGGTGCAGCAGAATCTGGAGTGGGAACTGCTTTGCTGTTGGAGCTGTCCAGAGTCTTTACGAGAATGGTTGAAGGTGAGAGTATAGGCTACGTTGAATATGTGCTTATTAAAATTGTATGGGACGAAGGGTGGAATACCCTACCTACATAAAACTGTTTGTTTATACAATGAAAAGTGTGTTCTATGTTAAGTATTTAACCATCCAAAACTGATCCCAAACGATGAAGATATGCTCTGATTGTTGGAAAAAGAGCTGTTTGGAATAACTGGTATCCACTTGGAAAATGTTGCTATGTTAAGCCCGGAATACTGGAACAGATGGTTTTGAATGGTTAGGAGAAATAACATTAAACTTCTCTTGGTCAGAACTGGTTTCCCCTTTTGGAAAATAAGTTAAACCTAACAAATTGTTTCATTGAGCAGAGCAAACTTTTCTCCACAGGCACTGATGGACCTGTATTTTGTTTTTTTTATTTCACCTGACTGCTTTTAGTGGGGAGAAGTCCACAAATCTAGATTGCTTGATTGACTGTGTGCATCCTGTCTATGATAAGACTTGGTACAATAAATGGCAGTGTTACTTCTTTTTGTGAATAGGCTTAGGAGAATGTGGCATTGTAGCCTGATTTTTCTTGGTGCCCATATTGATTTTTCTGAAACAAATCACCTGGACAATTTGGGAGTGGAAACTACCATCTTTGTGTATTCCCCCTTCCCCTGTCCAATTTCCCTGCCTCAACTGCAAACTTGATTAGAATATGTTTGCTCTGCTCTTATGGAAGCTAGTATTATGTATGCTTCAGTATCATGTATGTGTATCTGTTCAAGCTACTGAGAGCTAAGTTGTGAGTTCATTGCAAAATATTTCAAACTTTTTTAATATTAACAGATAAAATGTTTTTTTTAATTAGATGGTTTCAGACCCAGAAGAAGTATTATCTTTGCAAGCTGGAGCGGTGGTAGTTTTGGAGCAATTGGAGCAACAGAATGGCTAGAGGTTAGACTTCAAATCTTCAGTTTTTAAGAACTGCTGAAGTATGCAGCATTTTGTGAATAGGTTACTTAAAATTCACTTTCTCTTGATGGGCACTGACTCAAAGAACTTTTTGTTTAATATATAAAAGATGTATTTGAGATATGCTTAGTCCTTAAAGTATTTTAAGGGAATATCATTTCAAGTAAGTCACTGTGTTAGAACATAATTACTTTAATGTTGTGGTTCTGTTCGCCGAGCAGGAAATTTTTGTTGCAAACGTTTCGTCCCCTGTCTCGGTGACATCCTCAGTGCTTGGGAGCCTCCTGTGAAGCGCTTCTGTGGTGTTTCCTCTGGCATTTATAGTGGCCTGTCCCTGCCGCTTCCGGTTGTCAGTTTCAGCTGTCCACTGTAGTGGCCGGTATATTGGGTCCAGGTCGATGTGTTTGTTGTTGGAGTTTGTGGATGAGTGGCATGCTTCTAGGAATTCCCTGGCTGTTCTTTGTTTGGCTTGCCCTATAATGGTAGTGTTGTCCCAGTCGAATTCATGTTGCTTGTCGTCTGCGTGTGTGGCGACTAGGGATAGCTGGTCGTGTCGTTTCGTGGCTAGTTGATGTTCGTGGATGCGGATCGTTAGCTGTCTTCCTGTTTGTCCTATATAGTGTTTTGTGCAGTCCTTGCATGGGATTTTATACACCACATTAGTTTTGCTCATGCTGGGTATCAGGTCCT
>NC_057722.1:53992734-53998592 GCF_004010195.1 Chiloscyllium plagiosum | reverse complement strand
TGTAGTTCTTTGGCCAGTTTGTATGATGGTGTCCCTGGTAGTGATATTATGGGTCTGAGTGGGATGTCTGGTTTGTGCACTTTAGGTAGTCCATAGAATCTGGGGGTGTTGTTGCTTTCAGGTTTCATTCTTTGTAGGTCCGACCTGGTTATCTGTCCGTTTTTTTGTAGATTCCTCAGTGTGTTATTTATCCTATTGGTGAGCTGTGGGGTGGGGTCAAACTCCCTCTTTTGGTAGGTGTTGGTATCTGCAAATAGTTGTGCTTTTCGGGTGTATTCTGCTTTGTCCAAGATGACCGTCATTCTGCCTTTGTCTGCTGATAGTATGATTATGTTCTTATCGTTTCTTAGTGATTTTAGTGCTTCCCTCTCCTTGGTGTTGAGGTTATGTGTTTGTCTTTTCCTTGTTATCAGAGGTACGATACTTTGCCTCACTGTTTGTTGTGTCTCTTCTGTCAGTCCATTGTTCCTGTGTGTGCATTCTAGTGCTGCTAGGAAGTCTGCTGTCTTGGCGTCCCTGTGGTTGTAGTTGAGTCCCTTGGTCTGTATTGTTCTTTCCGTGTCTGTGAGCTGTCTATGGGAGAGGTTTTTAACCCAGGTGTGTGTTGTGGTGTCCTCTTTGTTGTGTGTTAGTTTGGCCATTTTTTATTTTAGTGTCGTTTTTTTTGCGGTGTGTGGTCCTGTTCTGTCCTATGGTGACAGCCCGTTCTATGGTCTGGGTCCATTCCTGATTAGTGGTTTTTGAAATTAACGACTTTTGGCGTGCAATTTCTTGTCTGTATTTGTGAAGTCTGTTGTGCGCGTCTGTAATCATTACCTGGATCATCCTGAATCCGTTCTGTCTGGCTGTGTCCCTGGCTGGTGGATTGTTGACTGGCGATCTGTAGACTGGCGATCTGTATCTGACACATGGTGGAAGGATTCGATTCTTTCGGCATTCATGCAGGAACCGGAGTTGTTCGTATATGGCGCTTAGGCGGTTAGCACAGGATTCCCATTTCCTGGCTTGTCTTAGCGTCTCTCGCCCGTAGGTGTTCAAAGTTTGGGTGAAGATTTGTAGCTCGGGTGCTCGTTGTTGTGGTTCTGTTTGCCGAGCTGGAAAACAGGAAGACAGCTAACGATCCGCATCCGTGAACATCAACTAGCCACGAAACGCCACAACCAGCTATCCTTAGTAGCCACACACGCAAACGGCAAGCAACATGAATTCGACTGGGACAACACTACCATTATAGGGCAAGCCAAACAAAGAACAGCCAGGGAATTCCTAGAAGCATGCCACTCATCCACAAACTCCATCAACAAACACATCGACCTGGACCCAATATACTGGCCACTACAGTGGACAGCTGAAACTGACAATCGGAAGCGGCAGGGACAGGCCACTATAAATGCCAGAGGAAACACCACAGAAGCGCTTCACAGGAGGCTCCCAAGCACTGAGGATGTCACCTAGACAGGGGACGAAACGTTTGCAACAAAAATTTCCAGCTCGGCGAACAGAACAACAACGAGCACCCGAGCTACAAATCTTCACCCAAACTTTGAATAATTACTTTAAGACAGCTGATGACCATTTTCTCAGGACTAAGACTCAATGAATAAAAGTGGATCAATTAACGACACCTGATAGATTAAATAAAATACCAAATCTTCACGTTGAACGTATGACATTCTTAAAAACACTGCCGAATGACTGAGTAAAGACTTTCCAATGTAATTTCCTCCATGTTAAGAGACATACTAAGGGGCAAAGAGCACATGGTGTTGGGGGCAAGTTACTAGCATGGATAGAAGATTTGCTGACTGGCAGAAAGCAGAGTGTGTCGACAAAGGGGTCTTTTTGGCAGCCAATGAGTAGTGGAGTTCCGCAGGGGTCAGTGTTGGGGCCACAACTATTCACGTTATATGTTAACAATCTGGATGAAGCATTTAAGAGTACTGCTGCTAAATTTGCAGATGCCACAAAGATAGATGGAGGGCGGCTTATGGTGAAGAAGAGAGACTGCAGAAGAACTTGAACCAAGCTCCAAGATGAAATACAATGTGGGAAAGTGTGAAGCTATTCACTTTGATGGAAAAAATAGAAGCATAGAATACTTTGTAAATCTGAATCAAAGGAACTCTGGTTCCTAGTTCAGGATTCTCCTAAGGTTAACGTGCAAGTTCATTTGGGAATTAGGAAGGCAAATGCAGTGTTAGCATTCATTTATAGAGGGCTGGATTATAAGAGCGAAGATGTACTGCTGAAGCTGTATGAAGCGCTAGTCGGACCATATTTAGAATATTGTGAGCTGTTTTCTGCTCTGTATCTAAGGAAGGATCTGCTATCCTCAGGATGTAGAGGAGGTTCACAATGACTACAGGAATGAAGAGCTTGTCATATGAAGAGCAGTTGAGGACTCTACTCAGTGGAGTTTAGAAGGATGAGGTGGAGGGGGCTGCGGAATCTCATTGTAGTTTACAGAATACTGAGGCCTAGAGAGTGAACGTGGAAAAGATGTTTCCACTAGTAGGAGAGACTGAGACCGAGGGTACTGCCTTAGAGTGAAATAATGACCTTTTAAAACTGAGTTGAGGAATTTCTTCAGCCAGAGAGGGTGGTGAATCTGTGGAACTCATTGCCTTGGAAGACTGAGGCCAAGTCTTGCACTTATTTATGACAATGATATGTTCTTGGTTAGTAAGGGGATCCAGGAATAGGAGAAGAAGGCAGGAAAGTGTGGTTGAGAAACATGTCCGCTATGACCAAATGGTGAGCAGACTTGATGGACAGAATGGCCTAATTCTGCTCCTGTACCTTATGGTTAAATAGCCCATGTTTTCATCTTTTTTCATCCGATGAATACAAATATTATAACACATATTTGTGCAGTACTTTTGTAAAATAGGAATATAACCATCGCCACAGCAATACCAGAAATGTGAATTTTACTGCCATTATACAGTACATGCCATTGCATTTGTTGAGAAAATTGGTTTTGAGTCTTTATTGCTTTTAGGAATTTTAATGTAACATAATAGCATAATATTTATTAGAATCATTTGAGCTGACTTCAACAAGTATTTATGTACCTAACTAAAATAAAACAAAACTGCAGATGCTGGAGCTCTGAAACAGAAATTGCTGGCAATACATCAGTGGGGAAAAAAGCAGAGTTAATGTGATTCTTTTTAACTAATGTGCTCTTTAATCAATACAACCCAACATTCTATGTGGTTATTTCATTCTATGTCTGCTTTTTTTTCAAGTCTCCAAACAGGAGGCTGATTTTTAAACCACCACTAATAATTCCATATAGCTAGCAATGGAAGGTACATAAATTGCTGCAGGTGACTGACGTTTTAATTGGCAGGATAGTTAGTCAGACAAAGACAAATCCTGTTCTAAATCAATTTAAACTTTGAACTTCAACTAGCATCACTGACATGAAGTTTCCATTTCAAACTGGTGATTGCATGCAACGTGTACAAAAAAGTAGGAATGGGGTAGCACGTAGCATCTAGAATGGAAAGATTAGTTATGTTTGTAAGGTTTCTTGCCATTGTAAGAATGTTAATGGAGATATATATCCTTTGTCAATACTGTGATTAATTTTGGAGAGGGATGAAAGAATGGACCTTGTTTTCAGATTGTTTAAAATTAGCAAAAAGCAATTTCTAATTTAGTATATCGTAGTTTAGTTTAGTACATTAGTATTTTCATAAATTGAATTTATTGATGTGTTTTTTTTTTCAGGGATACATGTCTGTGTTACATTTGAAAGTCTGTACCTACTTTAGTCTTGACAGAGCTGTACTAGGTAAGTCAACAGTGACGTTCCTTATTTGAGAGTCTATAGGTAAGCTTAGTTTCTTTTTAAAAGACTGCATTTGCTAACATGATTGCATGTGTTATGTGCTGCTTTAAATCGCGTATGCACGTTTCCAGGGGGACTCAGCCCAGCGATGGAAGAAAACCGGGAGGATCTGGGAAGTTGGAGTGGGTGAAGAGATTTGGACCAAGGAGATCAGGAGGGGAGGGTTTGGGGAAAGTGGGGGCAGGGCAGAAAGTCAGGGGAATTGTGGATGATGTGGAACGATGTCGTGGTTAGATCCTCTTCCTTTTCCCTCCAGTGTTCCCTCCTGTCCACTCCCTTCACTACTGAGTCTCCAGTTCAAAATTACATGAGCTTCCCTGCATTTGCACATGACATCGCACGTCAGGTCTACACGATGACATATTGCTTGGAACTGTGCGTATCTGTGTTCCTGAATGTGTGAATGTGTAGTTGCCTATTGCTGCTGGTGTCAGCCAAATGGATTTCCTAGCACTTGAATCTTCCCCAGATGGTAAGCTAGAATTTGGTTGGAATAAGGGGAAAAAAGGCTGGAGTAACTTGCGTTATTTTACTCTTGTTTACCATTATTATATGCATGCACTTTTTTTTCCCCAAAGGTTTAACTCAGTTACTTCCTTTGATTTTGCTCCTGGTATGGCATCAGTTTAAAAATTAACTCCATTTGCATTGAATGTTGAAACATTAATGAATCACCCTGTGCACACCAACACACACTACTGCCATCATGAAATAGCAAGTTTGCATTTGTCTTTTATTACTTGGCCAATTTCATACATATGAGATGGAAATGTGTTGCTGGAAAAGCGCAGCAGGTCAGGCAGCATCTAGGGAACAGGAGAATCGACGTTTCGGGCATTAGCCCTTCTTCAGGAATGAGGAAAGTTGGTCCAGCAGGCTAAGATAAAAGATAGGGAGAAGGGACTTGGGGGAGGGGCGTCGGAAATGTGATAGGTGGAAAGAGGTCAAGGTGAGGGTGATAGGTCAGACTGGGGGGGGGGGGGAGAGGTCGGGAAGAAGATCTCAGGTTAGGATTTCCATCTCAGGCGACCGAATCAACACGGACATCTACTACAAACCGACCGACTCCCACAGCTACCTGGACTACACCTCCTCCCATCCTGCCCCCTGTAAAAACGCCATCCCATTCTCCCAACTCCTTCGTCTCCGCCGCATCTGCTCCCAGGAGGACCAGTACAAAATACGTACAACACAGATGGCCTCCTTCCTCAAGGACCGCAATTTCCCCCCCGACATGGTCGACGGTGCCCTCCACCGCATCTCCTCCACTTCCCGCTCCTCCGCCCTTGAGCCCCGCCCCTCCAACCGCCACCAGGACAGAACCCCACTGGCCCTCACCTACCACCCCACCAACCTCCATGTACAGCGCATCATCCGCCGTCACTTCCGCCACCTCCAAACAGACCCAGCACCAAGGATATATTTCCCTCCCCTCCCCTATCAGCTTTCCGTAGAGACCACTCCCTCCGCGACTCCCTTGTCAGATCCACACCCCCCACCGACCCAACCTCCACTCCCGGCACCTTCCCTTGCAACCGCAGGAGGTGCAACACTTGCGCCCACACCTCCCCCCTCACTTCTCTCCAAGGCCCCAAGGGAAACTTCCATATCCGCCACAGATTCACCTGCACCTCCACCCACATCATCTACTGCATCCGCTGCAGCCGGTGTGGCCTCCTCTATATTGGGGAGACAGGCCGCCTACTTGCGGAGCGATTCAGAGAGCACCCCTGGGCCACCCGGACGAACCAACCAAACCAACCTGTGGCACAGCATTTCAACTCCCCCTCCCACTCCACCGAGGATATGCAGGTCATTGGACTCATCCACCGCCAAACCACAACAACCCGACGGTCGGAGGAGGAGCATCTTATCTTCCGACTGGGAACCCTCCAACCGCAGGGGATGAACTTGGACTTCACCAGTTTCTTCATCCCCCCTCCCCCCACCTTGTCTCAGCCGGATCCCTCCAGCCCGGCACCCCCTTCCTGACCTGCAG
>NC_057722.1:53867442-53991239 GCF_004010195.1 Chiloscyllium plagiosum | reverse complement strand
GGACCTGGTGTGGGGCTGGAGCTGAGTGTGGGGGCGGGGTTAGGTCTGGGGGCGGGGACGGGGATCGGCGTGGGGGCGGGCGTGGTGATGGCAATAGGCGAAGGGGCGGGGTTAGACGTGGTGACGGAGATGGGCGTGGGGGCGAGGTTAGGCATGAAGTCGGAGATCGGCGAAGGGGCGGGGTTAGGCAAGGTGACGGAACTCGCCGGGGGGGCGGGGTTAGGCGTGGAGATCGGCGTGGGGGCGGAGACACATGCGGCGTTATATGTCCAGCATAAGCATATTTTATCTATATGGAACCAAATGTTATAGTTGACTAAGTCTTACAGTTTCTTAATTTCATTATTCTATGCAGTCCTACAAGCTTTGTGAATTTTTAAAATTTTTTGAATCTTAAAGTTTAAGGAAATAAGCTCCTCCTGAACGTTTGAATTCAACATGTGGAGGCATACGAATTCTAACGGTTGGTGTCAGTTCAGATCTTTGGTTCCTTGAGGTACCAAATTTATGATGTCTGAGATCCCAGAAGAAGCCTTTCTGTAATCAAAGTGCAAAGTTATTGTTCAATTATTTTTTGTTATAGTTTGTTCCTCATTTGATTCTGTAAATAGTGCAAGGGTAAATGGGATGAACCGCTTTTGAACAAAGAGCTAGGAATTTTTATCAGCGAGAAGGAAACTGCATCCAGGAAAATTCCAAGATAAATAGTTTCAGTGAATTGATTTAAAGAAAATCTTAAAATAGATTTCAATATTATCTGAAAGAGGTTTCTGAAATAAGTCAATCATGAGTCATTGTTCTTTTCCAGGAGGCACAAATTTCGAAATATTTGGCAGTTCCATGTTGCATAATCTAATTCGAGAAACAATTTCCATGGTAAGATTTTAATGCTGATTAAAGTGTACTTAATTAATAACTTCACCGCGTCCACTATGTTCAAAAGACCTGAACTGTCATTAAACACTTCCTGAAAGCCTTGACTGTTTCTGCCTGAAGATTTTTAAAAACTGGGTTCTTGAGGTTATCATATCTTAAGAAATGCTAATGTTGACTGCCACGGAGATTTTGTTTAAAGATGTTCCTATTTAAATCTTCATTATTACTCTGATACCTTTTACAGTACACTTCTCATAGAACACCACAGTAATTGTAAAGAGATGTTATTACCACTAAACATTTCTGTTGATCGTTCTTAACTAAAACTACCCACTTCATTTCTTGAAACATTTTTGAGTTTTTAATTGTCATACAAAATAGCATCAGGAGTAAGCCATTTGGCCCATTTGAGTCTGATGAGATCATGCCTGATCAGATTGAGACCTTATTCCACTTTCTTGTTGTCTCCATATGCTTAACTCCGCATTGATTAAAACTCAATTTTTATGTGGGACTTTATCCAATGCATTTTGAAAGCCCAAATACACCGCATCATCTGGTATCCATTATCCACACTGGTTGTTATGTTCGCAAGTCTTAAAAACAAATCGCAAGTTTTTCGTTTCCAAAAACTGTGCATTTTGTGATTTTATTGGTTTTCTAAATGTCCTGATACTGTTTTCATTTCCATTTCTACTTACTTTCTTGAATAGTGCTGTTGTATTTTAACAGTTTTCATATCTGATGACCACTTTCCACAATCTGGAATTTTGAAAGATTAATATCAATGCATCCACAATCTTTATAGCTGCTTTCTTTAGACCTGAAAATGCAAGCCATTAGATCCTAAGAACTTGTCAACCTAGAGTACGGTTAGCTTTCCTGATACTTTTTCCTCTATTCTGTTCTGCTGTCCCTTTTTGGCTCTAGATTTCTTACTTGTCATGTTTTGTTTGTCTCCTACCATGCTTTTGATATAAAATACTTGTACAAACCTTTTGCCAATTTTTTTATTCCACAGCCTTGCTCTCTTAAGGGAGCAACATTTAATTTCTCTGCACGCACTCGCTCTTGCTTGCACTTTTTAGTTTGGTTGAAGGTCAGTCATCTTAGTCCAAGGGTATCACTACAGGAGCTTTCCAGGGCAGTGCCATTGTCCCAACTGTATTCAGCTGTGTCACCAACAACCTTCACTCCAATACAAGTTAGAAGTGGAGATATTTGCTGAAGATTGCACAATATTCACCACTATTCAGGACATTTGCAAATGCTGAAATAGTCTCTTGCCTTATGCAATAAGACTCTACAGTGTTTTTTACCTTGGGCTGAAAGTGTCAAATAAGATGCATGCCACCCAAGTGGCAGATAATAACTATTTCAGTCAAGAGAGGAAAACTATTACTGCTTACTATTTGATGGTATTACCAGCATTCTGGGGGTTACTATTGGCGACAAACTAAACTGTACATGCTAAATATTGTTGCTAAAAGAGTAGGCCAGGAGTGACTCCCCAAAGCCTGCCCACTATGTACAAGTCAAGAATGTGATGCAAAATGCTCACCCAGGGAAGTGGAGAGTGTCTCCAATAGCACTCAAGAAACTCAACACCATCCAGGATTAAGTAGTCAGCTTGATTGATACACAGTGGCAATAATGTGCATCATTCATAAAATAAGCTGCGGCAACTCATCCTGGCACCTTCTAAGCTAGTGACATCCCTTACCTAAAAGGACAAGGGTGGCAGATGCATCATCTGCAAGTTGCTCTCCAAGCCCCCCACAATCCTCCTTTGAAACGTATTGCTGTTTCTTCATTACCACTGGTTCAAAATCTTGGACTGCTTTCCGAACAGCATTGCGGAAGTACCTATTGCCACCAAGGTAACCAGCAGTAGTTCAAGAAGATGGCTTGTTGTGGTCTGTAAATGTCAACATGCCTTCATCCTGCAAAAGATTTTTTAAAAATCTGTTTTTACATTTATTGATGGTTTTCTCTTATACTCTAGTTTCTTTGTCACATTTTTAACCATCCTTTTAATGGTTTCAGAATTCTGGGTTATCACAATTCTTGCAGCAGTGTGCACCTGTTTCTTTTAATTTAGATTATATTTCTTAGTGTGGAAACAGGTCCTTCGGCCCAACAAGTCCACACTGATCCGCCAAAGTGCATCCCACCCAGACCCATTCCCCTACATTTACCCCTTCACCTCACACTGCGGGCAATTTAGCATGGCCAATTCACCTAACCTGCACATTTTTGGATTGTGGGAGGAAACCGGAGTACCCGGAGGAAACCCACGCAGACATGGGAAGAATGTGCAAACTCCACACAGACAGTTGCCTGAGGCGGGAATTGAACCCGGGTCTGTGGTGCTGAGAGGCAGCAGTGCTAACCACCATGCCGCCCAGTTTAATGCCATCCTTAACTTTGTTAGCCACAGAGAGTGCATGCTTATTTCATTTTTCCCCTCAATGGAATAGCTATTTTGAGATTTATGAAATGTTATCTTTAAATTTCTGCATTTGATTTAGCTGCCATCTTTCCTTTAAGCTACTTTTTCTGCTCTGCATTAGCTAACTTGCCTTCATTACCTTACAATTGAATTTAAAATTAAGATGGGGCTTTTGGCCTAAGTTTCTTGCCTTCAAACAGAGCAAGAAATTCCTTATGATCATTCTTGCCTCAATGATAACTTACCCTGAGGTCATTCATTAATCCTGTCTCATTGCACGTTATGATGTCTGAAATAACCTCTTCCCATGTTGGTTCCAGAAATTGTTCCAAGCAGCTTTTGAATGCAAAGTTGAACCTAAACTCATTTCCAGGCTACTTTGGTAATTTGATTGTCCAGTGTATGTGAAGATTAAAATCCCCCATGATTATTGCAGAGTCATTCTTATAAGCTTCCATTGTTTCTTGATCGAAACTCTATCCTACAGGGTCGTTAATGTTGTGGGGCCTATTATTTTTCCGCCCTAGTCCTTATGTCCAATTTGGTTCTCTGAACCTGGATCATTGTACACTATTAACCAAATGAGAATCTAAGACACTTTTATGTTATGGTCTGTGATATAATGACTCCATTCTTCTAAAATATTGGCAAGGATGCGTCTGAATTGGTTGTGTTGTTTCACTAGTCTTGATGTCATTTTTATCAAGTCAGATGCTGATATTTTTGGAATTGAGTTGATGTTTACATTAAGAAATAAGAATTAAACCCCTTGATCTTTTTGTTAAATTATTCTATATTGCTATGGTTTGTGTAAATCTTTCCAAACAGGTAAAAAGCCCTTTATCACCAGATAAATCTATCTACGAAATGGCTGAAGCAGGTGCCGGTGACTGGCTGAAAGCAGTGTAAGTTTTTAGATACTATTTGCTTAAATTAGTGTTTTCTCCCCTCCCTGAATGATCTTGACTTTACAGATTTTTAGCCATTTATCCAACATTCTTCACCGATACATTTGCACAATAACACGTTGGACAAGTTTTTAAAAATTGCTTTGAGATTCATGGTTGAGGAGATTGGCCGTATAATGACCAGGGTTGCTGTTAAGATTGCATGACTTTTTCTTATAACAGCTCCACAGTATTGGAGGGTTTTTGTTTTGAGTCATAAGTATCTTTAACTCTGCCATCCATGCATGTTCTTTTCAAACAAGAGGTATTGATAATGTGGTGGTGCTGGTCTTAGACTGGAATGGGCAAAATTAAAAAAAAACTTCTCAAAACCAGGTTATAGTTAGGTTTGTTTGGAAGTACTAGCTTTCGGAGCACTGCTCCTTTGTCAGGTTGCTGTGGAGCAGGATCATAAGACACAAGTTACAGCAAAAGATCACAATGTCATGCAACTGAAACAATATATTGAACAAATCTTCAATATATTGTTTCAGTTGCATGACACTAATCTTTTGCTGTAACTTGTGTCTTATGCTGCTGCACAGCTACCTGATGAAAGAGCAGCTCTCTGAAAGCTAATACTTCAGAATAAATCTGCTGGACTATCGCCTGGTGTTGTGATTTTTTTTTAACAAAGATATTGAGACAGCAAGATCCAGAAGGAGGGAAGAAGTCAGGGCTGGAGGAAAAATGTTTGCATGAGGTGAGCTCAAGGGAGCTGATCTTGCTGCGAGCACAGCCTTAGGAGATCCATTAATAAAGTAAGTTTTTAAAAACGGAGTTTCAGAGGTCATAACACAAAATGAGTAAAATCTGATCAGAAATTCCACTCTACGATGAAAATAACTAAATTACCAATTCCAATAACCATTCTTTTACAAATTAATTATTGTCTCTTACAGTTTGCGACCAATTCCAATGGATACTAGTGTTTACGCGTTCTTGGCAATCGGTGGGATTCCAGCTATGGGACTCAGTTTTACCAAGGTACGTGGATTCTGAAATTGCTGGCAAGCATTGAGGGTTAGATCTGGAATGGAGCACAATTTTCACTTCCCTGCGTAATTTACTCTGCTGGTGTTAACTTCTGTATTTTGGATGGATCCTTACTGGCATCAGTCCTAGAAGTGGAGGCAAATTGTGCTATAGGGTTTTGTTGTAGTCCTTAAGAGGGATTTGGGGCGCAATAAAAATTACTTTCAGAAGTAATCTGCCTGGGCTTGTCAATGTTAGCAATAATGTCTATTTCTGCAAACAATAGTTTTTAAGTTCTATTTTCAGAAAATTACAGACAGTCTTAGCAAAGTAAATAAGATAACAGGACCATCTGGTGTCCATCATTCAGTGCATAGATGAGGCAATTGCCTTGTATATGATACATTTTCCCCTGAGTTGTATAGTAGCTACTTATTGTGTGGAGTTTGCACATTCTCCCCGTGTCTGCGTGGGTTTCCTCCGGGTGCTCCGGTTTCCTCCCACAGTCCAAAGATGTGCAGGTCAGGTGAATTGGCCATGCTAAATTGTCCGTAGTGTTAGGTAAGGAGTAAACGTAGGGGTGTGGGTGGCTTGCGCTTCGGCGGGTCGGTGTGGACTTGTTGGGCCGAAGGGCCTGTTTCCACACTGTAAAGTAATCTAATCTAATTTGTGGGTGGGATATGTTGTGCACCCACCCCTGAAAGTTCTTAACTTGAGGAGCTAAACCCTGCAAAAATGAGATTCTGCTCTAAGTTTTTTTGGGTTTATTTTGGCCAGGTATTAACAGTTTAATGTGTGCATTTAGGAATGCAGTGTGAAAACACGGTGAAGCTGGATTCAATTAATTTTCAAAAAGGAATTGGATAGTAGCTCCTTCACTGTTACAGTGTAAATATTTTGAAACTCTCTTGTTTAACAGTGTATTGCAGTTCAAGCACGATAGGGACTGCAGTGGTTCAAGAAGGCACCACACCACTAGCCTTTCTAGGGCAAATTAGGAAAATGCATTAAATGTTGGCTTCGCCAGTGAAGCCCATGGCAAAGGATAAATGAAGAAAGAATTATCTAAAGCAAAAACTTGCAGGGCTACAATGAAAAGGCAAGGGAAGTGCCCCACCAACTGAGTTGCTCCATAGTGCTAGCTTGGATGTGATGGGCTGAGCGCTCACTATTAATGCTGTAACTAGTTGATTTTATTTTCTCATTTTAGGATCGTGAATCTATTGCACTGTTCAGAGTAACTTTGAGAACGTACATGGGCTGTGACTTAAATACTCATTCTAAACGGTCGATCACTAGTCTGCTAAATGGTTTCTGGAGAGTCCTCAGTAGAAAATTAAGGCCATAAGGCAGAAGCAGAGGAGGTCATCAGATTTGTTCTGCCATTCAATGAGATCATGGTTGATCTGAAAATCCTCAATTCTATTTTCCTACCTTTTCCCTATAAACCTTGATTCCCTTAGTGATTCAAAAGCTATCTCAGCCTTGTATATACTTAATAACCTAGCCTCAACTGCCCTCTGGTAAAGAATTTTACAGATTCTCTTGAGATGAAATTGCTTCTCACTATGTCTTAAATGTTGATCCCTTTGTTCTGAGATTAAGCCATTTGGTCCGAGGCTTTCCCTCAAGGGAAAACAACATTTCTGCATTCACCCTGCGACGTCCTCTCAATCTGTCAGAACCTCCCATATCTCCACATTCTATTCCATCTACCAAGTTTTTGTCCCCTCAATTGACCTGTCTATAGCCCCTGTGCAGACTCTGTGTTTCATCCTCACCATTTGCCTTCCCACCTATTTTTGTCCCCCATAAGCTTATCTATAGCTTGGTCACTTTATTCGTCCAAGTCTTCAGTGAAAATCATAAATAATTGTGGCCCCATCCCTGATCCTTGTGGCACACCACTGGTTACAAGTCGCCATCTTGAAAATGCGGGCTGAAAATGTGTTGCTGGAAAAGCGCAGCAGGTCAGGCAGCCTCCAGGGAACAGGAGAATCGACGTTTCGGGCATAAGCCCTTCTTCAGGAATCCTTCTTTCCTGAAGAAGGGCTTATACCCGAAATGTCGATTCTCCTGTTCCCTGGATGCTGCCTGACCTGCTGCGCTTTTCCAGCAACACATTTTCAGCTCTGATCTCAAGCATCTGCAGACCTCACTTTCTCCACCATCTTGAAAATGCCTTCCCTAACCGAACCCTGTCTTCTATTAGTTAGCTAATCCTCTCTTGATGGCCATATACTACCTCTAACACCATGGACTCACCTCATGTCTGGCACCTTATCAACACCTTCTGAAAATTGCTGTAATTTGATATACCTGATAAGATATCACTGAATGAGATCAAATGGCCAGGTTTTTTCAGATAACTTTTAGGGTGTGCAATTCTAATTTCCGTTAACTGAAACCAGAGCCACAACACTAGATGTCTGTGTATATGATCAAAATTCCTTACTGGTCTTTTTGCTTGCAGGATGAAAATTACCCATACAATACAAAAGAGGACACAGTGAATACTCTCTTCAAGTTTACTAATGGTAACTTGGAGACTGTAACCCGTGCCATGGCAGAAGTTGTCGGGATTGCTGTGATTAAGCTAATCCATCACCATCAACTTCCACTCGATTACCAGAAGTATGCTAGTGATTTGTCTGGCTATATTATTGACATTCAAAGCTATGCATCAGAATTGCAGGTAAACAAAAAATGTAAAGTCTTTAGTCTGTTAGAGTCTGGCAGAAGTATAAACTATACAATTGCCACAATTGAAGCAAAAATTGAGCTGTTAGATAACAAGTACCATTAATGTTAAAATTGCACACTTATCAAGGATTTCTACAGCAGAGAGGAGAAAAAAGCTACTGTTGGGCTCGTGGCACAGTGGTAGTGCCCTTACCTCTGAGCCAGATTCGCATCCATCCTCCCCACCAGAGGATTGTAATGACATCTGAAGTTTGATTAGAAAGTCCTATTATGAATGAACATGTACTTTATGCTAGAGTTTTAGTCCAGTTGCTAAGAGAGCTGCCTTGTCAGGACAGCAGCCCTCCTCAAGAAACACTAGTTGAGACTCTAGAAAAGGGAGCTGCCCTGTGGCAGTTATTAAAATGTGCAGAGGAGTCTTGTATTTTATTGTTTGAAGGTTTTTTATTTTCGTTGATTATCTGATAATTCATACAATTGAAACTGCTGTGAGACATTGCAATTATTTGTTATAACTGTTGTGTTTGCCTGTGGTTAGCAGTGTAATTAATTGGAAATCACTTGGGCCTGAGGCTGGTATATAAATTCAAATTGTGCTAATGAGAGCATTTATTTGCAATCAATTTGAATCCTGAACTGCTCTCAGTACTGTCTTATTAGATGTAGCTCACCAAACTCAATTATTTTGAAACCTTGCATCATCTTCACATTTTTTGCCAATTTTAATCTTGTATAGGTTGTGCATCTGATGTCATGCACATGGCAGACTGGTTGACTTTTTGGCTATGGAATTGGAAAGTTTATTAAAGACCAAATCTAGTTTCCCAAGTAGGTGCTTTCTGGGATTATGTAGCTCCAAATCATTAAACATGTATAACAAATGATTCGTTCAGTGTTCAGTAAACTTTGTTACATGTATTACATTTTTTGCTCATCTATGCCACTTGAACATGTGCACACCATTTTTACACGAAAAACAGATATGACTATATATCGAGCCAATCCAACAAATTCATGCTCCCACCTAAAATATTAGAAAATTCAGGTTATGCAATGAAAATTAGTCTTGAAGCTAAAGTAAAAACTGCTTCCTGCAGGAACGTGGACTGACTATGAGATGGCTGTTTTCAGCTCGTGGTGACTTCTACCGTGCTGCCAATACTCTGCGTTCTCAGATTGAAAGTTCTGATATGAATGATGTGTTGCTCTGTCGAACCTACAACAATCGAATTATGAGGGTAAATTTCTATGCTTTGCTGCCTTGCTGTGTATAAGCTCCAAAAGTAAATGTAATTTTGATCTGTTCCAGCTTTGTTTTGCTCAAGGTGGAGGTGATTAAACAATGTGTACGCTTTTGATCAGCCAGGTGTTGATCAGACCCTGACAAACATTCTCATGTTTGAGTTTCAAACAATTATATTGAGAAATCTGCATTAGTAAAGGTATCTAACGCTTTATGAATGTAGATAGACTGGTGATTGGACTTGGAGCACCTATTGGCCACCCCACTTACCTGTCCTCGTTGTGATCATTATGGTTTCTATTGGGAAGCATACTTGTCCATAATATCAGAACCAAGAACAAAAATGGCAGTTTGCACAAACTTGGCTGATAAAGCCAACAGAATTCATAATTGATAAAAAGGTGTTGAATATCAGTAAAAGATATAGATTATTCTAAGAGCGTGACTGTTTAGATACTGGAAGGATACTCCTCCTGGCTGAGGAGTCTGGCACTATAGATATTGTTTCAAAATAAGCATTTGTCATTAAGGTGAGGAAAATTTCTTCACTATGGGTATGGAGTTTTTAATTTTCTGCCCTGCATGCTGTTATATTATTCAACCAAATCAGTCATGTGATAGAATCCAAAAACCTATGTGCATTGAGCAATAAGGTGTACAGCAGAGAAATGGAATTGAGGTAGAAGATCAGCCATGGTTGTACTGTGTGGCAGAACAGGCTTCTAGGATGGAATGACTTTTAGTTTCTATTGCAATATGTTGCTAAAAGCGACACTTACTGCCATTCAATGCCTAGCAACCATTTAAATTGAAGTTTGGTGACAGTATAGACTCAATTTAAATGTGGACCAATGAGGAAGACATTGTCACTTCTGCGTCACAAGCTGATGCTCATTCAGAGTGAAATTAGTGCTTTTGTCAAAAGGAATGGAATAGATCTTGGCCCACTTCCTTCTGTGTAAAGCCCCATTTACATTCATTTGCACATGCAGCCGAAATAGATTTTCTCATCTATCAAACCAGTTATGCAACAATGAATTGTGGTAATCAAATAACATGTTCTATCCTTGACTGCAGAATAAATTAAAACAAATAATTTTATTTATTCTAACAGGTGGAGTACAATTTTCTTTCTCCTTATGTGTCTATAAATAATTGTCCATATAGACACCTGCTATATGGCAAAGGAAACCATACCCTTGCTGGTATTGTGGAGCAGCTGAAACTTCTGAGGGTGAATCCTGAACTCGTGGATTTCAATATGACTCGTAACGACTTGGCTTATGCTACCTGGACTGTGCAGGGAGCAGCCAATGCACTTGGTGGAGAAGTGTGGACCAGCAGCAATAATTTCTGATCATGTCACTTATACAGACCTTCACCTGGTTTGGCTTCAAGCATCACTTTTAGTTTCAAAATGCTGAGATATATTAGCCTTAGCACTTGTCACTTAGGTTTTGCTATTCTGGTATGGATTAATTGATACTTGTCTTTAAATCATATTTGGATATATGGCATCTGGTTTCTTAAAATGCAAACCTTTTCTGTTGCACAAAATCTGAGTCACAAAATTGCTTACCAGTATAAACCTGCAGGTGTGTATTCAGATGCCTTAGAAGAACATTCTCTTCCAACAGTGTGGAGGAAGTGGTAATATCTCAGCTGTATTTGTTATCTATAATCTTTTTGCATTCTGTAATGCTGCCACTTAAGCTGTTTATACATTAGCCTTAGTGTACTTGGTTTGCTTGTTCTCAGTGAACAGAAATTGTGCATCTGGCGGATATCCTCTTGTCAATAAAAAACACAGTCCAAGTTTGCTCTTCATTTTAAAACAGCAGCCTGGAAAGACTGGTTTTCACCATGTCTTTCTGGCAGCTAGTTTTGGCAAATTAATTTTCTTGGATGTAGCGCTTTGTGTGAAGTAACTACACATTTTAAGTCTGGTTCAAGTACCACCTTAGACCAATGTAGAAGCAGCTGTGAAATGTGCTTTCATAGATAACTGATATGTTGTTCTTGCGTTGTTTTATGGTGAGCAAAGGAGTACTTTAAAACTCTGAAATATTTTAAATTGAACTGAATGTGCATGGGGAAGCAGGAGATAATAAATAAGTAAAGTCACCATATTCCCAGAGGGCTGTAGAACTGCTTTCTTATTAGTGAGTGAGGTGAGTTTAACCTGAGGGTCAATGGGTGAGTTGAGAATCTAGTACCTTCATGGTGACCTCAGCCAGAAATTGAACCCATGCTGTTAGTGCCATTCTGCATTGCAAACCAGCTGTCTAGCCAACTGAGTTAATCCACCCCAGTATAAAGATAGATAGCAGTTTGATGTGAAATCAAAGAAATAAAAGCTAACATGAAATATGCAAATATCTCCAGCATAAAGAGTACTGTAATGAAACAAACTGAGTTAGGAGATCAGAGATTTTCAAATTGTCTTGCAATTTAATAAGCTTGTTTATCTCTCTTCCCCAACACCACCCCCTTCCTAGATAATTGCAGCTATGTCATTCATTGCAAGATGCTGATGAAACCTTTGAGGTTCCGTCAAGCTTTTCCTTCTAAGACATTTTGTGTGATGGATTATGCTCCTGAGCATTCCATGTGGACAACAAGGACCTCTCTGCATCTTGAATATAATGACATTTCTCCTTGGAGCAGCATAGCACAGAAGCTGCTGGTAATATGATATAAGCAAACAAACAGGAGTATTTTAATTCAGTGTAAAAATAAATTTATGTTGGTTTCTCCGTGGAGAAGAGTTTTTTTAAGAATTGAATCTAAGCCAGGGAAATTGAAATGATTGAGGAGATGGTGAGAAATAGGTTGATTTAAACTTTCGTTAATCATGTTATTCAATGGCATCATTGAACATTTTAATATAAAGTAAACCTTTTTGTTCTAGCAACAGTACTTCCATCATGCTAAATGCTAGTGATTACACTTTTGAAAATAAACCGGCATAAAGCAGAATTAGTATAGGTGAAAGGAATCCCTTTCAGTTTGTTGGAGGAATTAGTCTCTGCTTTGAGACAGCAAAATTTTGTTTTGAAACAAAATGCATGTAATTAATCTCCAATTTACTCACTGGGTTTGAAGAAGTGGTCTTTACTTTGGTCTAATAAACTAAGTTTCAGTGCTACTCTGAAGCAAGGGAAAATAGATAATTTCGAAGAATTCATTGCATTCCTTTATGAATCAAGGCATCACTATATCACACCTTTGGCAAACTATCTACATTTTTGTTTTCAATGATCAATAATTCATTTGCATTCTCGCTTGGAATTTTAATTCTTGAGAAGTTTTACAAAACTCCTAAGTAATAGTAGATTCTTGTTTTTTGAATCCATCATTTTTTAAGTAGGGTGTCTGTAATATTTAGTGCCTTTTCTCATCAGATTAGATTGTTTGACTTAGATAATTGTTCAGTGTCAAGAAACATGTTTCACAAACCCATATGGCTTAACACACACAAACTATGATCAAAAATAGATGGTACAGGAATTGTATAGTTTGTATTTGTTTCGGAAAGTTTCCTTTTTCACATTTCAGTTTCATTCAGTTGTTTGGAAATTGTTTGATGTGCTTAGCATCAATACAATAGCAGTACTTGTAAGTAATTCATTACAATTATCTGGACTTCAGTATATAAGGTAATCCTTTGTTCATCTGTGTTAACTGTATTTAAAACACACTTGTGTTATGAGAGATGGCTTGTTAAATGGCATGTCCCTTTGTAAAATGGAGACTATCTTGCTGTTTCCAGAAGATAGTTTGGGTCAGTTATTGTGCAAAGAACAAAATTCTACTTTGAGTAAGGGATAATTTGTCAAATCACAAGCTGCCTTAAAGACTTTAAAATTTAATTAGTACAACCAGTTTATCAGTTGATAATCTTTTGAACTTTACTGGTGTAGGGGTTTGCAAACACATTCAAAGCCCATAACTAGTGGACAAACAGAAACGTCATACTTGGCTTAGTCGTCTTAATCCATTTAACACCTGTTCTAGTACTTTACTGCTGTCTGCTTATTAATCTAGACTTTTGGCCAAAGTGACAGGGCTATGTGCTTACAATTGATCATTTTGAGCATCAAAATGAGCATCTAAATTGTCTGATAAGAAACTTTTGGCGATGATGAAATAGCAATTGAATTTGCTGCATTTAACCACCAACGGTTTCGTTTTACGGTTACTATGTATCTGTCAAGCCCAGTTATCACGTCACTACTGTTTTCACCAATCAGCACTGAAATATTTATTGTTTTTTTTATTTATCAGTGACAGAGTTCACTATAAATAGTGTTTTATCTTTTTTAAAATAAGATAATTATCGGAAGCAGTGCCTTCCATAATTATGACGGTTATACTGTCGACAATCAGAAAGCAGCATCTGCTACTAAGAAATGAAAGCCTATGACATTTCTACAAGAATACAACCTCATTATCGGGAGCAGTGTCTTCCATAATGTCATGAAATAAGGTAGTTTTTGCCTACCAAGGTGTATATCGGAAGCAGTGACTTCCATATGTTTCACCCAAGGTGTATTAAAATTATCGGGAACAGGGATTCCCATAATTTAACTATTATATCTGAATATCAGTGGGGCTAATTGTGTGCTTATGATCAACTGCTATCATGTTTTATTTGCTTATGTGTATTATAGCTTAACTGGTTTGTGATCTCTTGTATAAGGACCTTGTGTGCCTTGTGCTGATATGTTTTCACAATTACTTTAAAATTTATAGGCCCCTTTGTAATTGTTACTTGGATATATGGAGCAGGAAGATGAAATCTGTGGAGCAGCAGTAATCAAAGTGGATAATAAGTCATATATCCTTCCTTCCAGTATGGAATTATTGTAATTATTTTAATATAATTTGCTGTTGAGACTTCATGATCTTTTTCTGAAGCTTCTCACATTTAACTGGTCGATATTGGCTTATAATGTCTGCTGTTTCTACCAAACCATTTCATTGTAAGGAGCTCCTGGTGCCTACTAGCATTGGAGTAATGGCTCAGACTGATGCTTTTCAGTTAATACATTATCATTTTTTGGAGTGGATTAACTGGAGCTGCTTATTCAGTTAGTTCCAGCCTTGTAACAGAACTTTTGGACTGGGCCACTCATGCTCGAGAAGGCTTTTGAAACTAGCTGACCTGCAGTTCAGTCGACAAACTAATTCAGCTTGCAATTGGAGCTTTTGAAGTGCATCTGTCTCTGAGATTCTTCTAACTGATCCCACTTACCCAGTGATCAGTAACCCAATAGGTCAATCCTGAAAGCTTACCATGCATCTGTGCTGGTAAACAGCATGCCTTTAGATGCTTAAAAACCATGATTATCCCTGTACACGTGGATTCTCTAGCATTTGGCTTTGATAATCTGCAACTATGCACTTTGGCTTTGATAAGTAGGTTGTGTTCCAATGTATGGCATTGTAACCTGATAGTGTGTGCACTCCATCGTTGAGATGCACCATTATTGCACTTTTCTCAGGGCAAAGAGAGCAAAAAAGCCTAGAGCCAGTGTGTCTCAAATTCTCACAGAAGGTCAGAATCTGTTCACTCGATAAAGAGAATAGAAAGTTCTTCATTTAGTATGTCTTTAATCAATATTGATGGCTTTCCCAGTTAGTGCCACTTAAATTTTGTTCTGAATATATTCTGACCATGAACTGGGCTATTGTGCAATGCAGTTCTGGGTTACAAGGATGTGAAAGACACCATCCACTTTATACAGATCTGTTTAACTCCAAGTTCAATGGAAGAGACGTGATGTAGAGAAGAAACTTATTGTAATTTCTGTTTGAAACAAATCAATTGGGCTGATCCAGAATATGGTATGAGCAACTCATGGAAATGTACTGTAATTTCAAAGATTATAGCGAAATTGTTTTTCTGTAAACTTTATGGGAGTTCTTTGGTTCTCATGTTTATCTTAATATGCATTCTCAATACTCTTCCAAAAGTTCAGATTGTCCACAGTTATTTTAGGGATTATTTCCCAAGCACTCGATGCTTTTGGATATTCTGTTTGGTCTGCTTATCCACTGAATCACATGTTCCCATTTGGGCTGGGCTTTTAATTATTTTGCTCTTTTTGCTACTGCAAAATATTCTGCAAACTTTTAGTTGTCTTGTTCTTTTGTTAAGTAGAGCACTTGTGTATAGTTTCAAACTGTGATAATTGTATTATTTAGCAAATTGATCAAAAATGTTTGTTGGTGAAAGATTAATTTGTTTGGCTGTCTTGCATATGTGCTTCAATAAAATGTTTTAAAAACAATGTTTTTGATTGCTTGATGTTTACAGCATAGAAATATGCTGTTTGACTTCATACAATTACATAACCATTCTGTAAGGTTATTAATGTCTTCCTCTATTTTGCAACAGATCTAAAATGAACTGCAAATGTTGGTCAGTATTTGTGAAAATTTTGTGACCTACAGAATTTCCCATTTCAATTTAGCCAGTCATTTGAAAAAACAATTTCAGTAACCCCACAAATCATCATCTAAATATTTAACACTTGCCTGGATCTTTTAAACACTCTAACTCACTGCTATTTGATTGCTTGCCCCTTTCAGTTGAAGATTTCTAATGGAAGGGATATGAAATGGATTGGAATGTCTTCACAGCTGCCACATAGGACCACTGTTTGAGACAAGCAAATGGGCAGAATTGAAACCCATTTGGGATCTCCAAGAACTAACCTCATGGTGCACTGTAAGTTGGGCATTCTAAAATATAGGATCAGGAAAAGAAACAAACTATTTAGTTCATTGAGTAACTTTGTAATTCAGCAAAATTAAGGCATATCTTTGACCTCAACCCATGTTCCTGTCTGATCTCCAATATCACTCAATTGCCTTCATTCAAAATGTCATTGACCTCAGCCTTGACTATGCTGTCAACTGGCTTGTCATAAACCTAAGATAGAGAATTTCAAACAAAAATCCACAACCCTTTGAGTGAACAAAGTTTTTTTTCCCCTCATAGCTGTAACTGATCAATTTTGTTTTTCTGAGACCATTATCTCCAGTTATAAATATGTGAGAAGAGTGTTAGTCATATAGAAAAATTATAGCAGTTTAAAATAGCAAACAATATGCTGATTATTGTCCTCTTGCATAAAAGCATTTTTGACTTTTATTTGAATTCAAGTCAAAGGTGGATGATAAAACATGTCAATAATATATTGGTGAAATGGATGCACTGTTTGTCCACTTAACTCAGTGATTTGACTCAAACCTCCCATCAGTATGAACACACTTGCCATGCTGTGAAGGTCTTGTGCCATGTTGGAAATTTTACCTCCTATCTGGACTTCTAACTACAAACATTCAACTGTCACCAGATTCTGTATACACTGATATCTGAAGATTTGCCATTTTTTTTCTTGTCATGACTGAATGTTACTAAAACCAGAGGTGATCATTCAACCCACAACTAGATCTTTCAACTTCTTGAGCTGTTCCAGACAATCTATTTTCCCCTATATAGTTTATATTCACTGACATCCATTTTTCCCTATTTGGTATGATTCTTGAAAAAGAACTTGCATCTATTTGTGCACCAGCTTTTGGACATCTTAGCAAAATTAACTAATGAGCTGTGTGTAATCATGGATGTTCTGCCAATTACACGAAACAGTTGAATGGCCAGTTATCTTTTAGTGATGGGTAATCATTGTTGAAATGTTACGAGATATTGGAGCGACGTGGATTGTTCTCCTTGAATATTACAGGGGAATCTGATAGAGGTGCATGTTTAGTAAGGGTACACAATCTAATTTTTAAATAATACCATCGTTCATTAATACATTGGTCTGACATCCCTTCGTCATTCCATTGAAAACTGTTTACTCCTAGTGAAATACTTGCATCCATGAGCCAGAGAATCACTATAACAAAGGAGAAAAAAACATTTGGTACATTGAGCCAATGCCTTTCTTGCCTTGAGAGCAATCAAATTTGTCTAGTTTTCCCTCCATTCCTGTAACCTTCCCAAGTTACCACTCCAAGTGCTGGTCCATATTCCTTTCCAAGAAATTCATATCTCTGCTGCTACTAATCTTGTAGGTAGCATGTTCCATGGTCATTACCACTTGTACGAAAGGTCTTCCTCGGCTTGCGCTCTAAAATTGCATTTCCGAGATATTGTACTAGCAGCTATTGAAAAAGTTTTAGTTCGTGTATCTTTACGAAAACCCATGCACCTCTGTCTGATTTCCCTGTAATATTCAAGGAGAACAATCCCAAGTTGCTCCAATTTAAGTTTGCAATTAACATTTTCATCCTTGGAATTATTCAGTAAACTGCTCATGAACCCTTGCATCCTTCCTAAAACCTGGTGACTGAACTGGAGGTTTTAATTCAGTTGTGGCCTATCAGAGCATTAACCAAGTTTAGAATAACTTTGTTGGTTTTGTTACCATCGGTGAAACCCAAGCTCCCTTATGCTATCAGTTTTTTTTTCAGCCAAGTTCAAAGATCTATGTACATAGGGTCCACATGTCACTTAGTCCCTGTCACATTGTCTGGAACTATGCCATTTAGTTTACATTGCTGCTTGTCCTTCCTACCAAAATACACCACCCTTCATTCTATTAAGTTCCATCTACCACTTGTCTTCACTGGTAACCTATCTATAACTAGTAAGTTGGTATCCTAACTCATGCCAAGCTTGAGTATGGTAAATGGGCAAATTTTGAAATTTTACTCAATCCCAAAATAAAGATCATTTGTGTATGTCAAAAAGCTGTGGTCTCAGCACTGAACCTTGGGGAGTGCAGTCTATCGTTCTCCAGTCTGAAAAATAACCATTTACCACAACTTGATAATTTCTGTCCTTTGGGCAATTTATTTTTTTTATTCAATCTGATGCTGACTCTCTCGTTCCAGTCGCCTCCATATTCTTAACTAGGTCTTGTATGTGGTGCTTTGTTAAACGTTTTATTAACATTCTTTTGACAATATTCACTAATTACTCTACATTTAAAAATTCCATTAATGAAATTCGATTTGTCTTTTAATCAATACTGGCCATACATAATTAATTCAAAACTCTCCTGACACCCCAAAGCCTGTTCTTTATGTACAAAGAACGAGTCAGGAATGTGATAGATTACTCTTCACTTGCCTGCATGAGCATAGTTCCAACAATATTCAAGAAGCTTGAAACTTGAAGATGGTGGTATTCCTGTGGATCTGCTGTCCTTTCCCTTCCAAATGTCATGGGTTTGGAAGGTGCTGTCTAAGGATCTTTGGTGGGACAGTCAAGACTGCACAGGGTTGGAAAACAGAAACATTTGTGGAGGTGAGACAAAGACCAGAAATAGGAACAGGAGTGGGGCTGTTTGGCTCCTCAAGCCGCCTTCCCCATCCAATTGGATCATGGTTTATCTGACACCCATCACATCTTATTTCCTGCTCTTTCCCTGTAACACTTGATACCCCTGCTGATCAAGAATCTATCTATTTCCGCCTTAAATATACACAAGGACAGTCATGGGGGGAGTCTCGAGGTGTATGGGGTAGAGGCAGAACAACTTGGTACTCTGCAGTAGGGGATTATTGGCAGTGACTACCCCTGTGGTCTCCACAGGAGGACGATAGAGGAGCTGGAAGGTCATCATTAAGGTGTAATGATGGGAATCTGGAGACAGGAAGGGCTGTTGGAGACAAAGTTCAATGTGTTTGGACTCCACATTTGGGGAAATTGTTAGAAATGGATGTGCAAGGTGAAAGTGGGCACAGCTGTTCAGGGGGTGGGTACCAGGTGACCAGAGTAATGCTAATAGAGATGTACAGTATGGAAACAGACCCTTCAGTCCAACCTGTCCATGCTGACCAGATATCCCAACCCAATCTAGTCCCACCTGCCAGCACCCAGCCCATATCCCTCCACACCCTTCCTATTCGTATACCCATCCAAATGCCTCTTAAATGTTGCAATTGTACCAGCCTCCACCACTTCCTCTGGCAGCTCATTCCATACACGTACCACCCGCTGTGTGAAAACGTTGCCCCTTAGGTCTCTTTTATATCTTTCCCCTCTCACCCTAAACCTATGCCCTCTAGTTCTGAACTCCCCGACCCCAGGGAAAAGACTGTCAATTTATCCTATCCATGCCCCTCATAATTTTGTAAACCTCTATAAGGTCACCCCTCAGCCTCTGACGCTCCAGGGAAAACAGCCCCAGCCTGTTCAGCCTCTCCCTATGGTTCAAATTTTCCAACCCTGGCAACATCCTTGTAAATCTTTTCTGAACCCTTTCAAGTTTCACAACATTTTTCCGATAGGAAGGAGACCAGAATTGCATGCAATATTCTGACAGTGGCCTAACCAATGTCTTGTATAGCTGCAACATAACCTCCCAACTCCTGTACTCAATACTCTGACCAATAAAGGGAAGCATACCAAACCCCACCTTCACTATCCTATCTACCTGCGACTCCACTTTTTCAAGGAGCTATGAACCTGCACTCCAGGGTCTCTTTGTTCAGCACTCCCTAGGACTGTGTCCCCTGCCCTCACTTGCTGTTCTCTAGTTACACAATGCAGCTGAAAAATGGTTTGGACAATATGCAGGTTTATGGAAGTTGTTGTCACTTTGATGGGCAAAACCACAGGATCCATGTCTGCTGGATGTCAGGACACCAAAGGTGCAAATACGTGAAGCATGGGGTGAGACACACCAGTTATATTTCATCTGCTTACATTTCTTGAACTATTTGAAATTCGTGCAAAGCGAATGAACGAATGTATCAAATGTGGGTCAAAGCTGGATTGTGCCATACCATTGGTGCCGACTGAACAAGCGATATCATTTAGACGATGCAGCAATTTAGTGGCAATATCTTTAAACAAAGCAAATGCTGGGCACGAGTGCTGCTATTGTTGGTGGAAGGTTTAAAAATGCTGTGGGATGAGGGGAGCATTACTGTTGTATATCTTGTCAGTATGATTAACACAATGGCAAATGGAATAGTTGAGGTGTGTCTGGGATGGCAGTGGGTTGAAACAGCACGCACTGCCTTTTGGATGTTATATGTTGGTAAGTCAGCACCTTAAAGTTGGTGCATGTCCTGTTGCCAGGGCATTCTGACCCTAGAGCGGTGTGAAGAGGCCCTCCAGTGTAGTCCAGGCAGAGTATGCCACCCCATCATGTTGTGCTGTGTTCTGCATGACTGGAGCAGCCAACTCAGTGATGTCATAAGGTGCTCAGGAACCAGGGGGATGAATGGGATCAGTGAATTACGAAGCCGTCTCTGTGGATGACAGCTCTCAGCTGCATTGGACCCTATAAGACAAATCGGACCTGATGGACACACAGTTGCAGCAGATGCAAGCTGAGTGCAGAAGGTCATCATGCGCTGTCAAGGTCAAGATGCCAGCATTTGGTTGGCATTGGAGGGACAAACTGTAACTTGCATTCATCTCCTTAGTATTTTCCTTTGCAGGCTGACAAACGCTCGTGGTTAAACTTGTCCAAATGCTTGCCTGTCAGTGTTTTATGTCAACAAGACAAGGGCAAGATGTGGGTGACAAGTGGCCACAGGGGAAAGCATACTGTGGACTCGAGAATCTTCAGATGAGATGTAGTTAAGGACAGATAAATTGTATTGCTAGGTGATTAACGGGCAACTAGGGCAAGAGAATGTGATTGGCTGTATGTACAAGGCAATATCAGCCATTGCTAACTACATGCTATGGGCACCATGGGTTTGTGGGTGCTGTGCCATGATGAAGGTGTTGGTGAGGGGCAATGCTGGATTGAAACAGTTGTCTAGGAGCTCTTAGAGTCCTGGTCTTTCACTGGATATCTGCTGAGTGGCAAGTTGTTTGGGAAAGGATGCAGGTTAAGAAGAGACATGGCTGCCTTACAGCGCCATGGACCTGGGTTCAATTCCAGCCTCTGGCGACTCTGTGTGGAGTTTGCACATTATCCCTGTGTCTGTGTGGGTTTCCTCCCACAGTCCAAAGATATGCAGGTTAGGTGAATTGACCAAGCTAAATTGTCTTTTGTGTCCAAGGATGTGTAGGTTACGTGCATTAGTCTGGGGTATGGGTAGGGAAATAGGTCTGGGTGGGTTACTCTTTGGAGGGTCAGTGTGGACTTGTTGGGTCAAATGGCCTGTTTCCACACTGTAGGCATTTCATGATTCTAAGTGATAGAATCAATCTGAAAGATGCACTATATTCAGAGTAGGTAGTCAAAGAGGTGTGTGTTGGATGAGATACAACAAAAGCTCACTGGGCCTTGCAGTAAGAGTCCTACAAAGTGTTTCTGTAGATTCTCTGGCCTCTGAGAATATGGTTTTTCCAACTGCTGGTCCTTCCTGCTGATGCTGCCTCCTGATCCTACCCCCTCTGCTATGCTGCAAGTTTCTTTATTGCTAGTGTCTCTTCTCCAACTGACCTGGTCCATCCTTCCCCAAAAATCATATTTCACCACCTTGCATTGGTTGAATGTCCAGCTTTTCTCAAGGTCCTCTTTTCAGTCCAAACCATTCTTTTATTTTCTATTTTTTTGTTTTTTTTCTCTTCTTTTTACTTAACTCTTGTTGAAGAGCTCAGTAGCAGAGACAGCATCGGCAGCAGCAGCATTAGTGAGGTGAGCCCAGCATAGGCTTGTATTGGAGGCCCTGGTGATAGGTTTCGGTTCCTGGTGGTTTTTGCATTGATGATGTGTGCCCAGCCCCAACTCATGGCTGCTGCGGTGGAGGGGAGTTTTGGTACTCCATGGCATTTGCGTCCAGAGCAGACCCATGGTGACGGAAGCAAGGTTGGGCCGAGCACAAGACCCGGCGGCATCAGCAGTGACTGTATCAGCGAGGTGGGCCCAGAGTGGACTCTTGGTAGTGGCAGTAGAGTCAGGTTTGTGCCGCTGTGGGATCCAGTGGCTTCGGTGGCAGCCGCATTGGCAAAGTCCAGCCAGGACTCATGGTGGCAGCAGCGTCAATGAAGATGAGATGGCACTGAAGAGTGGTGACTCTTGTTTCGATCGTGTGGCGAGGGGGCTCATGGCTGGCACTCCACACCTATGGCTGAGTACTTAACGAAAAGAACCATAAAGTTGATCTTTGTTTCTTTATTTTTCTGCACTTATATTCTATGTTTCTGATTATTTTTCTTGTTTTAATATAGGGGTGGAGAGTGGCGACTGATATAAACGCAGTAGTTTTATTCTTGTGCAATCTCACGTTATAAGAAAATCGCACAGTAACCACGTCATTTAAACCAATGGGGCTGGAATCACATTATAGCCGATGCAGTTAGGGGAAGGTGGCATTCTACAAATAATGGTCTAAATTCTTCAATCACATTAAAACCAATTCACACTGAAGAAACATGTGTTATAACAACTGACTGTACAAAACTATTCACTGTATTTTGTAACAAAATACACATGCCAATAAATAAATCAAATAAATCAAAAACCTCAACACAGCATACTTGGTGAAATAAAGTAAGATTCAACCTTTCGTGTTCACATACGTGTACACTGATATGAAGGTGTGAGGGGTACTGTACCTTTAAGAGAGTTGAAGGACTTAGCAAGCACACAGAGTGCTGGAGATTTACAATGTAAAATTTGGTCCAGCAGCTCGCACTACCTGGGCTGCTATGAAACAAAAACAAATTCAAATTTGGCCAATCAGTTTAAATTATGCCCTAAGATACTAAACTCTAGTCAAGTTTGAATAATCTGATGCTTTGGGGCATAAGACCAGGAAAAACTGTACAGTTGAGGGAGAACTGCAAGCCACCAACATGCAGACTGTCCAGAGAATAGCTCTCTTAAATGTACTTTTGTCTATCAATGACCTGTGAAACAGAAATCCCTAAGAAGAAGAAAAGAAGACAGAGGAAGATACAAAGAGAAGTTTCAACAGGTGGCTGGTTTTGAAATTTGAATTTTTTTGGTAAATCCTAATAGGGTTTTTTTATCAGACTATATTATGGAAGGGAAAATAAAAGGTAGATTATAGAAAGGAGTTGTAAATGGTTGTTATTAATTATTCTTGTTAGATTTTTTAAAAAAAACTAAAGTTAATTTTCACTTTAAATAGTGCCTTTTGGGATAGACCTTGCTCCCTCGATTTTTAACAGATTACAGCACGAGGTGAATCTTCTATGTTGCTGGTTTAAATTAGCAGGGGGGACTTACCGCATGGCGTGACAATTTAGGGGCTTTTGTCCAAGATTTGAAGTAGTTTAGACAGATTTGAATAGATTTAGAGGTACAAAAAATCTCAGCAGATTTAAACTCTTGTAGGTTAGTGCCCTAGATCTTTAAACAAAACGTAGGTGAGGCAATTTGTTTAATTTCGGTGACTTGTAGTTGATTAAATTACAAGTGAGAGAATTGGTTCTTAAAATTGCTGAAGAAGTTCTGGGATTTGAAGATGATTCTGAAATTTGCCAAGACAGTTTATAAGGAAAGAAAAATGCCATACTTTTGGGATAAGTAAATAAGTTAGATTTGGGTTTAACCAAGGACAAAATTAAAGCTGAAATTGTAAGGCAGTTACTCAAATACTTAGGTGTGTCAGAGAAACAGACAAGTACAGTAGAGGTAGCAAAACTTAAATTACAATTGAGGAGAATGGAATGAGAAGATAAACAAACAGAGAGAAAGGGAGAGAGAAAGAGATAAAAAGAGATAGACGGTTCTTAGTTGAGCAATGAGAGAGAGAAGAAATGGAGAGAGGGAGTGACAAAAAGAGAGAGAATTTGAACTTGAGAAGTTGCGACTTAGTCAACAAAGTCAAGTTAACAGGATGGAGATTAAAAAAGAAGGTAGCGATTTATACAAATATGTCAAAACTCTGCCACATTTTGATGAGAAAGATGTTAAAGCCTTATTTATTTCATTTGAAAAATTGGCTAGGCAGATGGAGTGGTCTGAGGATTTATGGTTAATGCTAGTTCAGACTAAACCAGTTGGCAGAGTTAGTGAGGTATTTGCCACACTGTCAGATGAGGGCTCAAGAGATTATGATGAGGTTAAACAGGCTTGTTTAAGTGTTTATGAATTGGTACCAGAAGCATATAGATAGTGGTTCAGAAACACAAAGAAAGAACCAGGTCAGACTTATGTTGAGTTTGAAAGAATTAAACTAGTCATTTTGATCGATAGGTGTGTGCTTTAAAAATAGATAAGATCTTTGAGGCTCTATGAGAGATTATTCTGCTGAAGGAATTTAAAAGCTCACTTCCAGAGATGGTAAGAATTCATGTGGAGGAACAGAAAGTTCAGGAAGTGAGAAGGGCAGCAGAATTAGCAGATGAGTACATGTTGGTGCATAAGACAAGCTTCCGGCCAAAATTTCATCCTGTGAGGGATGGAAGATGGGAGAAGGGAAGATCCTACACTACAAAAGAAAACGTAGAGAACACTGCTAAGAATTTATACAGGTTAAAAAGGAAGACCAAGAGGGTGGAAAGGAGGTGAAAGGTCTCAGGTGTTTTCCCTGTAATGGAGTAGGCCACAGAAAATTACAGTGCCAGTGGTTTCAGAAGGGCACTGGGAAAAGGTGTTTTCATTGCCAAAAGGTGGGACATGTAAGGTCACAGTGCTGGTCATTAAACCAAGGCACTGTGGGAAAAGATGTGATTAAAAAAAAGCTTAAGCCCGTGGCATTAGTGAAGGTAGTAAAGGAGACCCCAAGAAGAGCCGAGGAGCTTTAGGAGAGTGCACAACCGAGACAAGGGCTGGGTATGGAGTTAGTACCTGATCTCTATAAAGGATTTGCCTCTGTGGGTAAAGTTTACTCAGAAAGAACAGGGGGAGAAGGACAAAAAGTTATCATTTTGAGAGATACAGGATCTAACCAGTTGCTGATAGTAAGGGATGAGCGAATATGCCCTCTTTCTGATCTGTTACCTGAGAATGTGGTGACTTGTGGGATAGATGGACAGAAATTTAGTTTTCCTCTATGTACGATCAGATTGGAGTGCCAACTCAAGACCAGGGAAGTAACTGGGAGTGATTGACAGAGTGTCAGTTCAAGTAATTTAGTTTGTTCTTGGGAATAATTTGGTAGGTCCAAAGTGGGAGTGACACCCCTTGTTGTGGAGAAGCCCAAGGAAGACCAAGAAACTGAGGAGCTAAAACATTTTCCCTGACTGTGGGAACCAGATCCCACGATCATAAGTCACAGCACAAAGTGAAAAATGTTTGACATAATGGCACAGGAAAAACCTGAATAGGCAGAGGGTCAGACAGAAGTGTTTAGTCCTGAAAGGTGAAGGGACTTGCAACAGCAAGACAAAATCATAAAACATATAAATGTGGATGCGTACTCCGAAAAGGAGGCAGAAAATATTCCGGAGGATTATTATCTAAAAGATAAAATCCTCAGATGGAAATGGAGACCATGGCAGGATAGTGCCGAGGAGAAATGGGCTAAAGTGCACCAGATTGTGTTGCTGGTCACATACAGACAGGAAGTGTTATGGGTAGCACATGAATTATGTGTCGGAGGTCACGTTGGGGTATGAAAGACTCAGGCTAAAGTACAAAAACATTTTTATTGGCCTGGAATGCACAAGGATGTGGTTAACTTTTGCCCGTATGTATCATACATGCCAAATGTCAGCCACAGGCGGTAATAAAACCAGCACCTTTGTTGCCAATTTCTGCATTTGAAGAACCTTTCACACGGGTTATAATTGATCGTGTAGGTCCCCTCCCGAGAACTAAAAGTGGGAACCAGTATTTGTTAACCATAATGGATGTGTCTACCAGATTTCTGGAGGCAATTCCATTACAGAGTATCAAGGCAAAAAGGGGTAGTAGAGAAGTGAGTGGCTTTCTTCACATGGAATGGGCTACCCAGAGTGATTCAGTCAGACCAAGGTCAAATTTTACTGCCTGGCTGTTTAAGGAGGTTATGGGTAGCTTTAAATCCAGAGTGTATCATCCTGAATCTCAGGGAGCTTTAGAAAGGTGGCATCAGACCTTGAAGACCATGTCGAGAGCATAATGTCAGGATTACCTGAATGAATGAGAAAAAGGATCCCATTTGTATTGTTTGCCATTAGAGATGTCCCAACCGAATCTACTCAGTTCACTCACTTCGATTTAATATTCGGGTATGAAGTAAGAGGCCCTTTGAAATTAATTAAAGAAAAATTGACAGGACCAAAGTCAGAGATCTCAAACTTACATTATGTATTGGAGGTGAGGGAGAGATTAAATAGAGTAGGTGTGTTAGCTAAACAGCATCTCAAGCGGGCACAGTAGAGAATGAATTTGGTGGCAGATAAAAGCTCTGAGACCCAGACATTTTCCCAAGGGGATGATGTGTTAGTACTGTAACCAGTGATAGGCATTCCCTTAAAAGCCAGGTTTAATTGTTTCTATTAAATTGAGAAAAAGTTGAGTCAGGTGATCTAGTAAAGATGCCAGATAGAAAAAAAACGTATTGGGTATGTCATATGAACATGTTGAAACCGTGTTATACTAAACAAAAAGAATTGGAGGAATGCCTGCAGAGTGGGGAATCAAACCCAGATGATATAGATTTTGACGTGCATCAAAATACATTAAAAGTGAAGAAGTCCTTGAGGAGTGGGATAGGTTATTAAGCTATCTGTCTCAGGAGCATTGAATGCAATTGGAAGATTTGTTACTGCAGTATAAGGACATATGTAAGAATCAGATAGGGAGGACTAATGCTATTGTACATGAAGTAGGCATAGGGAATACTGCTCCGTTAAACTGCTCCGCTTAATCCTTTCAAAGCCAGGCAGGTCCAGATGGAAGTGGAGGTCATGCTCGATGAGGACGTCATCAAACTGAGCGAGAGTGAGTGGAGTTCGCCAATCGTCTTAGTTCCCAAACCGGACGGGACTCAACGATTCTGCGTGGATTATCGGAAGGTCAATGCCACTACAAAATCGGACTCATATCCAATTCCGAGATTGGAGGACTGCATCAAGAAAGTCAGACAAGCCAGTTATATCACCGAGTTGGACTTACTTCATTGTTACTGGCAGGTATCTTTATCAGAGACAGCAAAAGAAATTTCTGCATTTGTAACCCCAAATGGGCTATATCAGTTTAAAGTGATGCCGTTTGGAATGAAGAACACACCTGCTATATTCCAAAGACTCATGAATAGAATTGTGGCTGTGGTTTCAAACTGTGCAGTCTATTTGACAATGTAGTGATCTTTAGAAAGTCCATAGTACAATTTGCTGAGCTCTTTGAGTGACTATGAGAAGCAAAACTCGTAATAAACTTAAATAAAACTGAATTCGCGAAAGTAGAGATGACGTTCTTGGGACATAACATCTGTCATGGAAGGTTGACCCCACGGAACACAAAGACAAAGGCCATTGAGGAAGTTTCACTACCTACCTCAAAGAAAGAGGTGCTTCGATTCTTAGGACTCAGTGGATTCTATCGGAAATTTGTTCCAAACCTCAGCAGTGTAGTGGCATCGTTAACTGATTTGCTGAAGAAGAACACAACATTTCGGTGGACAGAACAAGGCCAGGGGACATTCGACCATTTGAAAGCCATATTAACCACCAAACCAGTTTTAGCTACACCAAACTTTTCAAAACCTTTTAAAGTCGCCGTCGATGCTAGTGACATAGGACTTGGCGCTGTCCTCCTACAGGAAGATGAGGATGGGATTGAACTGCCAGTTGGTTACTTTTCAAAGAAACACAACATCCACCAGAGGTAGTACTCCACGATCAAAAAAGCACTATTGAGTTTGATTATGGCCTTACAACATTTTAATGTGTATGTCATGAACAATGTGTCAGAGATGATTGTGTACACGAATCACAATCCTCTTACCTTCTTAGATTGTTTTAAAGACAAGAGTATGAGACTATTTCATTGGAGTCTTATGTTACAGAGTTTTAATTTAAAAAGCATACATGTAGCAGGTCGTAAGAATGTAATCGCAGATGTGTTAGCACGGATTTAACTGATAAGGTTTAGATACGATTTGTATTTATCTAACACGCGGACAGCCCAGAGAATAGCTCTCTTAAAAGTATCTTTATCTATCAATGACCTGTGAAATAGAAATCCCTAAGAAGAAGAAAAAAAGACAGAGGAAGATACTAAGAGAAGATTCGACAGTTGGCTGGTTTTGAAATTTGAATTTTTTGGTAAATCTTAATCGGGGGTTTTATCGGAGCAGAATTATAGAAGGGAAAGTAAAACATAGGTTAGAAAAAGGAGTTGTTAATAGTTGTTAGTTAATTATTCTCTGTTAGACATTTTTTTAAAAAGTTGTGAATTTTTACTTTAAACAGTACTTTTGGGATAGTCCTTGGCGTCTCGAATTTAACAGATTACAGCATGGGCTAAATCTTTTTTGTTTTGCTGGTTTAAATTAGTGGGTGGGTGGGAGGGGTTTAACCTTGTGTTGTAACAACTCTAAGCATATTTTTATATTCCTTATAGTCCTCAATAGACGTTTTCTACTTAGTATTGTCTAACACTATCCAACACGTCATTCTTTTATTCACTGTTTTCCTCTTTTTTACTTCGATACGCTACTCCTCATCACCTGACCAATTCAGTTTGAACTCTTCCCAATGTTAGGGACCAGACTGGACCCCCTTCAAAACATTTCAAGAAAGTAGTCCAGATCTCTAACTTTTCTAGTTGTTTTAAGCAGGTGTTAAGTGAATATTCCAGGAGAGATGCAGTTGGCCTAACCATTCAGTGTTAAACAAACAGTATTTATTTACACATGAACAAAAGAAAACCCAATTTAGAATAATATAACTACTTAAAAACCCAATCGACTCCATCGCAACTTAATTATGCTGTTCCAAATACTTGCAACATCCCCATAAACACCACCTTGGCAATAAAGGCAAAATCAAACACAGATTCTTACAGGAGAGATGCCAGAGAGAGAGAAAAGGTCAGCATGGAACTGTTTCTTTGACCAGCAGCCTGAAAAACTGACTGCTTGCTAAAACCAAACCAAACCAAACCAGAGAGAGCAGAGCTGGGAGAACTGGCCTTTCATTTTACAAGTGTTTTTTTAATCATAAAAAGCCTATTGCCTGAGGCAGTTTGTGTTAGCTATAATCAAGTTGGTCCTTAAACCCATACAAAGCAGACACATCGGAATCTATGTGTTTACAACCCTTCTGAAACAAAGAACCAAAGACAACTTAACTCTGTTAAAGCAGCAGCATCATCACACCAAGCACAATAGTGAAGCTGCTTGCAAGCACTCCAGTTATCGAGTGATACAGCACGGAAACAAACCCTTCAGTCCAACTAGTCCATACCGGCCATGTTTCCAAAATAAACTAGTCTCACTTGTCTGCATTTCACCCAAATCCATACAAACCTTTCCTATTTACATGTGTATCCAAATGCCTTTTAAATGTTGTAACTGTACCTACATCTACTACTTCTTCTGGCAGCTCAATCCACACACAAACCACTCTCTATGTAAAAAAAAAGTTGCCCCTCAAGTCCTTTTTAAAACTTTCTCCTCTCATCTTAAAAATATGCCCCTTAGTCTTCCCCTAATGTAGGGAAAAGACCTTTGCTATTCCCCTTATCTATGCCCCTCATGATTTTATAAACTTCTATAAGCTCACCCCTCAACATCCTACACTCCAGTGAAAAAAGTCCTAGCCTATCCAGCCAAGTTTTATAACTCAGATGTTCCATTCCCAGCAACATCCTGGTAAATATTTTCTGAATCTGCTTCAACTTAATAATATCCTTCCTATAGCAGGGTGACCAGAACTGTACACATTACTCCAGAAGAGATCTTATCAACACTCTGTACAATGTCAACATGTTGTCTCAACTCCTATACTCAATGGTCTGAACAATGAAGGCAAGGGTGCTAAATGCCTTCTTAACCACCCTGTCTACCTGTGACACAAATTTCAGTGATTCTAGAGTCTCAAGAATCTGAAACTTAGCATTTTCACGCCATGCCTGAAACCATGTAATGACCATTCCTATTTGTTTGTCAACACTTGCTGGCATATAGTCCTGTGAGTAAATCAGAGATTACTATTTTCAAGGTCTAATTTTCAACATTGCCCATCTCAATCCACTTCCACTACTACATCTCCTGAAAGCTGAATTGTAGGAACTCAACAAGTGTTCTATTCTCATTGGTACTGGAATTATTATCTGCCTTGCTTCGTTTCCCCTAAAGAATATCCTAAACTTTGTGCATGTTTTCTAATCTGGCACCAGAGAGTTAATACTTCATATGGAACTCACGATGATAAATACTGAAATATGAAGGAAATCTGTTCTAATGACTGTTTCTAATGTTTTTATTTATGTTCTCTTGCACAGTTCCTTGCTCCTCAGTGCCAAAACATGGTCTGCATTTCTTCAATACATCATGATTGCAGCTGTGACACAAACATTGCAGACTCCTGCAGCTCCTACTTGTCCAGATGGCTAAGCATCGACTATCTTGAACTCCCACTGCCTTTGCAGTGACCTCCTCATGAACAATCTAAAAAATCTCACTCTTCCTGATGCTCTACAGTGATTCCCAATGGTCCCTCAAGTTTGGAAATCCTGAACTTGAACTCAAGCAGCTGGAGATACTTCCTATATATGTGTTCCCTTTAGTAAAGTTCACATGTGGGACAGGAATTGCAAACAACCGGTCTGAGTTACTCATTTATGATTCCAGAATAAAATCTCCTATTCTCTTTCATAATCGAGTTAATACCCTTTGTTAACTATTCATCTTAATTAAAGCCTTTAGGTTTTCTCAGCCCAAAATTCTTAATTCACATACTTTTATATTTATCCTGTTTGATTTTGGAACATAGGAACAGAAGTCGGCCATTCACCCCTCAAGCCTTAGCCTTAACTAACTAAAATGTAAGGTCATACATTGTTTCCTGGTCTTGGATTAAACTCCTGCCCCCCGAAAAAACCTCTACAAGTCACTGGCTACCTGCTATCCTCTGACTTAATCTCCTTGCATTTTTTTTTAAAAGAGTGCCTTGGAAGATCCATATAACTGTTACGGGACATATAACAAAACCAAGAAGGAATTTGGAGGTGGTGAGAGTGTCAGTGCCAAAGTTCTTGACCCCTATATGTTTTCTATAAGAATTAGATTAGATTCCCTGCAGAGTGGAAACAGGCCCTTCTGCCGAACAAGTCCACACTGACCCTCCGAGGAGCAACCCACCCATTCTGACTAATGCACCTAACAGAATGGGCAATTTAGCATGAGCCAATTCACCTGACCTGCAAATCTTTGGACTGTATGAGGAAACCAGAGCATCCGGAGGAAACCCACGCAGAATGTGCAAACTCCACAAAATCACCCAAGGCTGGAATTGAACGTGGGACCCTGGTGCTGTGAGGCAGCAGTGCTAACCACTGAGCCACTGTGCCGCCCAATGCTTTGTTTGCAGCACAGAAGATCCAAACATTCTGTTAGGTCTTTGGAGTCTCTGCTCCCTGCCGCTTCTTATTACATTATCATGTCATTATCACTGGCATTATTATAACATTGTTATTCGTCATCATCATTACATATGCTATTGATGTCTCATACTCAACACAAAAGGCATACAAAATTCACTGCAGACAACCTTAGGCAGCACCTTTCAAACCAATGGTCACTACCATCTAAAAGGACAAGGGCTGAAGATACATGAGAAAACCACCACTTGCAAGTTCCCAGCCAAGTCACTCGCCGTCCTGACTTGGAAATATATTGCCGTTCCTTTAGTGTCATCAGGACAAAATCCTGAACTCCCTCTCCAAGGTCATCATGGGAGGTATGAAGGTGAGTGGGAGAGGAGGTAAGGATTGCTGTCAGTGTGTCAGGTCGTAAGATGGCAGGTGAGTGGGTAAAGGAGTAGGCCAGAAGATTAGGGTATGAGCTGGTAGAGTGCCAGGTGTTGAGGATGTGGAGTGGCAGATTGTTAAGAAGATTAGGCACGAGTTGGATGATGATGATGTGGAGGTGCTGGTGTTGGACTGGGGTGGACAAAGTCAAAAGTTACACGACACCAGGTCATAGTCCAACAGGTTTATTTGAAATCACAAGCTTTCGAAGCACTGCTCCTTCATCACATGAAGTCTGTTGGACTATAACCTGGCGTTGTGTGACTTCTGACTATGAGATAGCTGAAATGACAGAGGGACAAGTGGGTGGATGAGCAGGTCAGGAGGCAGGTGGATGAAAAGTTAAAATGGAAAGTAGCTGTTGGGATATGGTGGTAAGTGAGTGTGTAGGGTGGCAGGTAAGGGGTGAAGGGTTACAGTGGCAGGTAGTTGAGAAATGGGGTGCGAGTTTGGTAAAGGAGGAGAGTGACTGATGGTGGCTGAGGGAGTCGGATGGATGGTGGGTGAGGGGGTACAGATGGTAAGTGGGTGAGGAGGTAGTGTGTGTCAGGTGTTGGGCATGGATCAGGTTTCGGTGACAGGTAAAAATGTGAATGTTTTGGGGGTGTTATGAATGCATCAGTTTTGCAGTTAGCCAGGAGTTACAGCAGGTTTCACTCCTCTCACATTTCATGGCTAACTGGTCAGGTAAGTGAGTGGAAATCGTCAAAGACTCTGACTCTAACTCAGAGGTTGGGACTTATCAGAGGATTCCAGTCACTAGGTTCTGAACCAATGCATCTGCTTTGCTGTTTGTCTAAATGTACAATTATGTTTGATCACTAGGTGGGGTAGAAGGCTACAAATTTTGCTGTGAATTGCCCTTTTGTACTGCATTAAATGCTTTTCTTTTGCTTTCAACAATTGTGTTTTTAAACAGGGTTTAGATTACAAATACATCTGAAGTGACTACACCCATCCGGGTGACCTCTATGGAACATCAGTCCCACCCTACATTTGGATAATAAGATGTTGGAAGTGTGTTAAAGATATGGTTACTTTATATTATTTTCTAAGTGAGCTTCCTCACATCAAAGATAGTTACACCCTTTGACTTTATTAAATCTTGAGAGGAGTACATTTTCTTTTAGCATTAAAGTATAGAGAGGTTTGAAATGCCTGAAATAATGAGATTGAACCAAGAATCATATGATCTAAAATTAACTCTTTGAAACCCTGAGATTGATCATTTTACTATGTGTTGTGTTGGCAAAGGATTCCAGATATATCTTTGCTGCATTCTTATAATTAACTTTTCTAATAATTTAAAAAGTTGGTTAGCTTTTTTTCACCCCTTACTGAGTTTGGAATCTCAATTACCAATTGCATCTATGAAGTAAGTTGATCATTTATCCCTGAATCGAGGTACAGATGGACAGATAAATATTAATCAATAGAAGTTACAAAATGGAAACAGGATATTCCTCATGACCAGTTGAGGTTGTATCCAGTTTATTTCTCTTCAGACAAAACATTATTGCTATCGTAATCATGTAATCCATCAAGACCATGTTGTTTTCAGAAAATATCCTTATATCCAAGTGAGCTTAATTTAGTGCATTGATTCCAACTTCATGAATTTTGTTACACTTTCAAATGCATGTAAACAAATAAAGCATAAAAGCTCCTTTTCTCATGAGGTTAATCGATTGGCAAGAAATCTAAGCCTGCTCGTAGAAAGAGCTAATTTTTCTTTGTTTCTTCAGTGGTGGGGCAAAACATTCTCCAATTCACACAACTACATCTTTTTATTTATTTTTAAAAACTTCCTTGAACAATAGAGAGCAACTTCTATTTCAAATTTTACCTTTAAATGCTATATATTCTACTGTCTTCTCTTGCACTTTACTGATTAACTGTAGACAGAATCTTTTCCTTGTCTTTTTTATTTATCCTTTTTCTCCTTGAAATAGTTGTCAAGTTCTGAGTTCAGACTGGATTTCTACCAAGCGTTTTCAAGACTTTTGGTTTTTGTTTACATTTTAGGAAATAAGTTGTAGCTTTCACAAATCAATTTATTCCCCTTAGCACAGACATTCTACAGAATTTTAAGTTCAAATTTATTCTTTCTTAAAAAAAAGCTTCCTTTGCAAACCATTTTTCTGAAATGTTCTTCACTTTAGAATTTTGAGCTCAGTGTCAGGCACATGCTGTTTGTTTTCACATTCCAATTAGCAATATTTAAATTGAAAAATTAATTTTCACTTTTGAGAACTGTATCAGGAACAAAGTTCCCAAGCCTGTAAACATTACAAAGTTTCTCACCCAAAATTAATCCAATTCAAGATCAATCATAATCATGTCAAACACCCCAATTTACAACATTAAACATTTAAAAGAAAGCATTCCACATATGTGTTAATTTTATATACAGATTAAAAAGCCCAATGCTTTATAGAATATCCTGGTATCAAAATTCTATCCAGTAACCAGGATTCTGGGGTTTGCAAATTTTATTCCTTGCAAACTTTATTTAGTTCTCTTCCCATAAGTTGCATTCCTTGTCTTCAGTTCTTTAAACTTCTGAAATACAACAAGGTTAATTCTCAAAAAGAACCTTATGTACTTAGCCCAAAACTGTAGGATTTTACACAAAGACTTAAACTGAGATTATATGCCCAATCATACCCATAGTGCACGATTAGAATAGTGTTTTTGTTAACATACATCACGTTTTCCGTACTTCTTGAGTAGTCCTCATTCCAGAGGGATCCTCCTAGATTCTAATTGCACCAAACAAAACAATTGCTTTCAAACAACTGAACAATGAATTTTACCATAAATTATTATTAGATCAATTTTACTACTATTTTGTACGGTTATATTTCAAACTAAATCACCAATGACTAGCTTTTAAACATTCAGACCACAAAGGGTTAATGAATCTCTATTTGGCATGAACAGGCTGACATTCAAAGAACAGGACAAGTCTGTAACATATACAGACAAAGACATACAGATGAGGCTTACAAGAAGTATTTTTCCCTCTCTTGTTTCTTCGAGCAGCATTCTCGGTTTCTGTAGCGTGTCCAACTTAATGAACTCTCCTATCTAAGCTTCATTTCTCCACAGTCCTTTCTGGGATTAATTTACAAGTGGAGCCATCCAGTCAATTGTTCCATCTCAGCTTCTGGATTATCCATCTCTGGGAAAACCTCCCTGGATCATCCCCCTCTTAGACAATTGGAACTCACCTCCACTTAAGAGGTGGTTTGCCTGCAAAGTTTTTCATGATTCACAGTATGTTCTGCAATTTCTTTATCAAGACCTGTAGCTAAGCTCATTAAACTGTAAGATTAACTGTATGTTACTTTGTAAGAGGAGAAAGTGAGGACTGCAGATGCTGGAGATCAGAGCTGAAAATGTGTTGCTGGAAAAGCACAGCAGGTCAGGCAGCATCCAAGGAGCAGGAGAATTGACGTTGTGGGCATAAAGAAGGGTTCATGCCCGAAACGTCGATTCTCCTGCTCCTTAGATGCTGCCTGACCTGCTGCGCTTTTCCAGCAACACATTTTCAGCTATTACTTTGTAAGACCCTCACATTTGGTCTAAACGTTCTGCCCAGAGATCACTTGGACCCAACAACTCGGATACCATTCCATTAGATGCCATACATCTTTATTAACCGACTAATCAATAGCATATATTCACAATTACACTAGTTACTTAGACGTCCTGTAAGATAGGGCCCATCTCAGGGGATCAATCCATTGAAAAATTTCTAAGAATGTCTTTGAAGCAGCTGATCAATTGCTATAACTACTGCAGCTTCCTCACTATCTCTTTCTTTCCAGAAAGAAAGGGCGGCACGGTGGCACAGTGGTTAGCATTGCTGCCTCACAGCGCCAGAGACCCGGGTTCAATTCCCGCCTCAGGCGACTAACTGTGTGGAGTTTGCACGTTCTCCCCGTGTCTGTATGGGTTTCCTCCGGGTGCTCCGGTTTCCTCCCACAGTCCAAAGATGTGCAGGATCAGGTGAATTGGCCATACTAAATTGCCCGTAGTGTTAGGTAAGGGGTAAATGTAGGGGTATGGGTGGGGGGTTTCACTTCGGCGGGTCAGTGTGAACTTGTTGGGCCGAAGGGCCTGTTTCCACACTGTAATCTAATCTAATCTAAACTGTGTTCCATTATAAGATAATACTAGTTTGGGTCCACCATTTTTTATTTCTTTATCGAATGTGGGCATCACTGGCTAGGCCAACATTTATTGCCCATTTCTGGTTAGCAGACATTAAGAGTCATACACATTGCTGGGGTCTGGAGTCACATGTGGACCAGACCAAGTAAGAAAAACAGATTTCTTTCCCTAAAGGACATTCGTGAACCAAATGGGTTTTTACAAAATCAGCAGTAGTTATATGACAGGGTCGAAGAGTGTGGTGCTGGAAAAGTACAACCGCTCAGGCAGCATTTGAGGAGCAAGAGCATCAATGTTTCGAGCATAAGGTTTTCATCAGTGTTGTTGCCTGAGCGGCTGTGCTTTTCCAGCACCACACTCTTCGACTCTGATCTCCAGCATCTTCATTCCTCACTTTCTCCTAGTGGTTACAGGCTAGTCATTAGGGTAGCATTTTTGTGAAATTCCATATTTTCAAAATTGAACTCAAATTTCGCCATCAATATGGTGTGTCTCCTGAACCGTAGCCTGGGGTTCTGGATTAGTAGCACAGAAACATTATCACACAGCCACTGTCTGCCCAACTTGATTGGGTCTTGATTATGATCATACAATATGAGGAAGGTTTCTAGTACAATAGTAGCTGTATTGCTAAACTGCAAAATTAAAAGCCTTTAAAACAAGGAAAACAAATAATCATATTAGGAAGACATGACAGTGAAAATTATAATGCCAGGAAAATTTCAATTCAGAGATGGGCCAAATTGAATGCAGAATTTACATCTTAGAGGAACAGTTCTCGAAATACAGATATGCTTGCAAACAAATGCCAAATTAGAAAATGAGCAAGTATATACACATTCATGTTTGTTTAGGGCTGCAGCTGATAATGTTGTAGCTTGCCAAGAGGTAAAAATTCAACAGATATTTTTTAATCATGTTCTGCAAGCTTTTGATAATTATTTTTCTCAGAACAAATAAAACTCTTGCAAAAGCAAAGACCAAAAGAATTGCAAACGCTTTAAATCTGAGGAATGGTCACTCCATCCAAAACATTAACTCCAACTTCTCACCACAGATGCTGCTAGATCTGCTGAGCTTTCCAGCAATTTATGTTTTTGTTCTTGCAAAAGCAAGATGTAATAGGACAGTTTGGCATCAAAGTGAATCCATTGATAATTTCATTAATGACCTCTTCCGATTAATCAATAAATGTGACTATGGAGATTAAAAGTCAAAATTCATAAGAGACAGAATTATTGTTGGAATTGCTGAACAGTCTTTGTCATGTTTGGGGAGGCGATGGCGTAGCGGTAGTGTCACTAGTCTATTGTTCTGGGGTCATGGTTTGAAGCCCACCAGAGCAGATGTTGCAATTGGATTCAATAAATATCTGGAATTAAAAGCTATTTTATTGGTGACCACATAATCATTATCAATTGTTGTAAAAATCCATTTCGTTCACAATGCCTGTTTGAAAGCCTCAACAAATATGGCAATTAGGCAATACACACTGGCCCAGTTACTGACAACCACATTCCCATGAATGAATAAAAAATATTATTACAGTCAAAAGAAAATTTGACTTTGTAGAGGGCCAACCAGATGGTGAAAGAAGCAGAAATCTGGAAATAACACAAATCCATCTAAGAGGAGAGGATCAATTTTGATTAGATTAGATTCCCTACAGTGTGGAAATAGGTCCTTTGGCCCAACAAGTCCACACTGACCCTCCGAAGAGGAACCCACCCAGACCATTCCCCTACACCTAATACTATGGGCATAATACTATGGGCAATTTAGCATGGCCAATTCACCTAACTTGCACATCTTTGGACTGTGGGAGGAAACCCTTGCAGACACTGGGAGAATGTGCAAACTCCACACAGACAGTTGCCTGAGGCAGGAATTGAATCTGGGTCCCTGGTCCCACTGAGCCACCATGCCGACCTCTTAATATAGGTTATTTAACTGCTAAAATACAGAAATCCTATAGACACATGTAAGAAGCAATACAGAGAGTAGGAGAGACATAAAATACTCAGTCAATGTCAGTGCTGTGGCATAAGAAAACCTCACAGGCAGAAACTGTGCCTTGCTTTAAAAAAAACAAATTATGTATGAATCAATTTTCAGAAAATGTACCAAAGTAGGACACAGTCACAGGGCAACAAGAAATCAAACACAAGAAAATGAATCAGGTAAAACAGACTAAAATAGACGAAAAGCTTAAGTGTTCTTATGAGAAATAGATGATCCAGATCTAGTTTTCGGCAGGGAGGTATTTATGTCAATGGTCATCTCATGACCTTTAAGCTTGATACAGAGGTGACAACCTAATCTCTTTGTCACTGTTTAGATTTCCCAATGGCTAAAGGTTAGGATGCTCAATGCCAATCCTATAGATTGTCATTGGCAATCACTTAAAACGCTATTGATACATTTTATCTCAACCTTATTTTATAAACGCAGAGTACAGAGTATCCTTGATATGGTCATATTGGACAACAGACCATAGATTGTTAATGCATACTTCAACCAGTTTGTAGCCAGTTCTGGATTTGAACATATCCCAAGTTCACTAAGAAACACACAATTAAATGGGGATGCCAAGTGGGTTGTCAGGATATAAAACCCCCCTTGAAAAGAATACAGCTCCATATGGCACTACTAAATTGTACATCTACTCCACTCCAATGTGATCTAGCATCAGAGATGCTGACAGACAGGAAACTGAATACTCAGTGCCTCATTCTATCAAAGAGGTTGACTGCACATTTATACCTTCAAGGGACATAATATCAGTGAGTAGTCCCATCATGCATAACAGGCCCACACACTAGATGCTACTGTACAAGATGATTGCCACATTTAGGACAGGAGCAACAGAGATAGATCATACATGTGCACAGAAAAGATACAGTCATCCAAGAGCCTGCAGACAAGTAAAGATTATATATTGTTTGTACTTCTGAAAGATTTGTGCAAAGGAACTACAGGAAACTTATGTAAACCCACCACTGAACTCACTGAGGAACTTGATAACACGAGAGATCTATAGATATCAACCAATCAGGAAGAGAATCAAAGTTAACGGTGTTCTATCTAGCCAGCTACCAATCTTTCAAATCTGAAGCAAACATATTCCAGGAGAGTAATGAAGTCTTCAGGTCGCCTGAATATGTCAAGCTAGAGATTGATGGGGAGATTGGAGTGTAGTAAATGTAATTTTACACACAACTGCAGAACATTAATAATGGAAAAAACATTTAGGGGAGATTTTGTGTTTGGATCGGAAACAGTGCGCAAGGGTTAATATGGAAGAGTGCCACAAACACAACCCAATCATGGTGACATAGGCTTGGGGACAGAGCAATTGGAATCTTGAAGAAATGGCTGGGTTAACATTTTCTCAAAGTATCTAACTATGCCAATCATATCAATGCAAACTAGTAGCTAATATACAACAAACGATTTTTTATGACTATCAGAGACTTTTCTAGTTGGACCAGGAAATGGTTTTCCTTGACCATACTTATCTTGTAGCTTTCTTTAATTAGAGAGGATTGTACCAGTAACTTTCATCATGAGAGTAGCTAATAATGTTCAGCGTGCAGGCAGTACCCAAATAATAGTTACACGTTATGATGGTGTGCGGCTTGGAAGACAATCCACAGGTGATTACATTCCTATGTGTCTGCTGCTCTTGTTCTTCAAGATGATAGAATTTGCAGTTTTTAATTCCTGGCAAAGGAGGCTTGTCAAGTAGCTCCAGTCTCTGAGGAGCTGAAAAATGTGTTGCTGGAAAAGTGCAGCAGGTCAGGCAGCATCCAAGGAGCTGGAGAATTGACCTTTCGGGATAAGCCCTTCTTCAGGATTCCTGCTCCTGACAATGTGATGGGAAAAAAGTCGTTGATGAAGCAGTTGAAGATAGTTTGGCCTAGGATACTACCCTGAGGAATGCCTTCTTTGATTCCACAAGGTCAAATGCAGCCTTGAGAATGAAGACAATTGCTTTCACCTCACCCTCTGGAATGCAGCTGTATTTGGCAGTCTCTTGAGTGAGAAATGTATGTATTAGTCAGCCTATTTGCCTTGGTGCTGTTCATACCTTTTTAATATGAAAAGTACCATATAAATGCAAGTTGTTAGTAGTCTTTGTCAGCAGTGGAGCCAAAAAGCATGGTGCCCATCATTTATGCCACATTAGTATGATTTACTGCTGGTTTAGTTACATTTATGTGAGAACTAAGTGACCATTGTCACAGGTCACTGGACTTAAAGCGTTAACTGTGTTTTCTCTCCACAGATGTTGTCAAACCTAATGAGTCTCTCCAGCAACGTTCATTACATTGTGTTCCATGGAAATAGTTTTGTTTGGAAGTACTAGCTTTTGGAGAGCTGCTCCTTCATCAGGTAGCTGTGGAGCAGGATCATAAGGCACAATTTATAGCAACAGATCATAATGTCATGTTCAATATGTCATTTCAGTTGCACGACACTGTGATCTGTTGCTATAAATTCTGTGTCTTATGATCCTGCTCCATAGCCGCCTGATGAAGGAGCAGCGCTCTAAAAGCTTGTACAGTACTCCCAAATAAACCTGTTAGATTATAACCTGGTGTGGTGTGATTTTTGACTTTGTCCACCCCAGAAAACACTAGCAACTCCACATCATGGCTTCCTAGGCAATGTAACTAGTTGCGTAAGGTTCGTGCTTGTGATGGGACCTTCCAGCTAGACAATACGAAAAACAGAAGTAGAAAAATTAAGGGACTAAAGAATATTATATTCTATTTTCCACCATCGAGTTCTCGCATCCACAGCTCCATCGAGATACTCCGCATGCGCAACACCCATCACCCTGCGCCAGGTGTCCGGCAGTTCCGCATGCGTACTGCAGCTACTATCCCGGGGCCCCAACCGGAAATCCGCATGCGCACTGTTGTAAAGCTGCCGAATGGGTTTGAAGGGGAGTCGGCAGTTCGCATGCGCACTGTTTAAAGCTGCCGCGGCCGGCACCTGTGTGCAACAAGTGGAAGTCCGCATGCGCAATGAGGCCGTCTCCTGGAGTGGAGGGAGCGGCGGTCCGCATGCGCGCTCTGGCTCCGGTACCGGAGACTCCGAGGAGCCGGTAGTGAGAGTTCGGTGTTGGAGTTTGCAGCAGCAGCAGCAGCAACAACAACAATAAATTGCTGGGGTTTGAGTCCCCCTGGAGAGAATGAACCTGAGGAGCAGGTGAGTATGGTGGTTTTCCTCGTCGGCGGTGCAGACACACCTTGACCGGGGTCTGTGATCTGTCACCGTCAGACCCTGCGTCGGGCATCGAAGGCTTTTTAAAGTTGTCAGCGCCAACCGCAGGGCCTGCCCAAGTGGGTGAGATATGGTGGTAAAGTTCTTTGTTGGCCAGGTACCTGTGAGAATTCTAATGCTTCTACACATCGATGATCGTTTTTGGGGCTTTATGGATTTTCAATTCACCGGAAGAATCTACAGGTTTTTAAGAGAGCGAAATCAGTTTTAGTTAATGTTCTTGGTCAAGGGATGATGTGATTTCTGAATTGAGGCTAGCAGTCGCTTTGTACTGTCATTCTACAGCCGTGTTAGCTGCCTAACTTTAGATCCTAAACATATTTCCTAATGGGTTATAGAGCGTCTTGTCCAATTTTGTGTGCCAAACCTGATTTTAGTTTTACTGATGTGCGGTAAATTGGAAAAGATAGTACCAGTGCTGAAGCTACCTTTTTATGAATGTAGTATCTTCGTTAGGAACAAACCATGGTTTTCCAAAGTTCTCCTCTTACTGCAGGTCCTCTGATACATTACCAGGTTTGAATTAAAATTCACATACGATGAGTGATGACATATTTGTGTTCCTGAAGTTCCTACTTCGCGATCTTTTAACTGTGTAATTATGCACAACCAATAACCAATCTAAGGTGCAATCAAAACGGTGGGGTGTGAGTTTTATTATGAACGGTGTTGTTTGGATCTGGACTGCAGTGACTGAAAGGATTGTCAAAGTAGGTTAACTAAATCAAAATACAACGGCAAAGCAAGTTTGGAGTGATACGGTTTTAAAGTAATAACAAATAAGAGTAACAAAAGCAAAAACCCTGGAATACTCGGAACAGGCAGCACCTGCGGAGAACTAATTAATGTTTCAGTTTGTGATCTTTGCTTTTTAACAAAAAGTATTTATCTTGTATGAGAATTTTGTTATTGCATGAAGAACTGACAACTTGGATATGGATAAACCTGAGTTGTTTCTGAAACTGTTTTATTTTGTGGAATACAGTAGGTCGATGATTTGAATGTCTTGGCATTTCACGTTAATCAAAAGCTCGTCAATGCTCTAGAATCAACATTTTTCTTTCTCGTTCTACAACAAATAATCGCTTGAGTTGAAACAAAAGCCCATGTAGCAACTTTAGCTGTTGGAAATTGATGCAAAAAATATCAAATGATGGAAGCACTTAATTGCAGTTCAGCATTGGTGGAAAGAGCAGACCAGCTAACATTCTGAACGTATACCCTTTCAAACTGGTCTTTCAGCATGAGCTGTTTGACCCATTAAATGTTTCCAGCGTTTTCTTTGCTTTGTTGTAAGCTTGCAAACATGTTTTCACTTCCATACAACGTTTTATTAAGTAAATATTGAGGCATATTCCATAGGGTAAAAAACTGTTTCTAACATTCCATTCTGTCTCAGTATACAGAATAATTCTGTATTCATTCCTCTTAGTCAGATGGTTTTAGATTCGGATCCCACTCCAGACATGAGCACAAATTTCAAGCTGTTGTACATAATGCTGTTGTACAAACTCGTAAAGTCGCTGCACATTGATGTGATTTAAAGAAGAAACCTTGAGCTCTGAGTAAAAGAAGGTTTTCATTTTCAGTCCAGAATCTATTTGGGGCGGGATGCTGCCTCTTGATTAAGGTGGGCCAAATTTGACTTAATTTTCACTGATTGCCATCGGCTGTTTCTGTTGGCACTGGGCCTGGCTGTTGGGTCTAGTTGCCTGCCATACGCATGGTATTTGCTACAACTGAAGAACAGGTGAGATTCCCAATGGTTTCTTCTGAAATCTTGCCCATTTAGGATAGCTCTAGTCCATTTTAGCATTATGATGGACTTAAAGTGTATACCACTGTCTGAATCACTGGTTTCCAGCTACGAGGGAGAATGATAAAATGATGGTAAACTCGTACATACAAAATGAAATTAGTATTTTGTATTCAAGGATTCTGACAATTAGAAACACTAAGATAAATTCCTGTAAACTGCTTCCTGGACTGGGTTTATTTGTCTCTGTTGTGCATATTGTTTCTAAGCATTTTGAAAGTTTGCTAGACTAATGATTGCAATTATATCTGTTTAGCTTGTTTCATGCAGGACATGGGACTGTATGATTGTGAGAAGAGTGGAGAGTTTAGAACCATTCCCTGCTTCATATGGTTATAATGGGGTTATCTGACAAAAAAAATTCACAAAATGTAATTTATTTGCTGCTTCTGAATTCCATACGTAAACAGAAGTGAATTGACTACAACGCCAAAGTTGTTGAAATCTTGTGGAACACATTCACAGTCACATTTCTTCTCATTTCTTCTGACTCATTTTCCTTGAGTATTTCAGAGAACAAACAAACAAAACAAGTACCGATATAAATGGATGGGAACAATAGAGGCTCCAATGCACGTCATGATTTGTCTGCTACTATTTTTCTGTTCAGCTTTCACTTTGTTTGTGTGTGTATGAGTGGTAGATAAAATCTTTTAATTGGTGAATGCAGACACACTTGCAAAGAGACTGAATCTGAAAGATAAGTTACTGGTGGTGTCCATGAATTGTTCTCAGTTGTTGATTTAGCCAAACAATTTTGGGTATTTTTGTTGATCCTATGATGTATTCTTATTTTCAGAAGAGATGACTTATGAACGCCAACTCGCAGGAAGTGTAGACTAGTTATTCTTAACATTTGCAATCAAATGAAGATCACAATTTACTGATTTGTAACATTAGGATAGCAGGAAAACCACTGTCTGCATGTTCTCTTCCAAGCCACATCATCTTGACTTAGTTATATATTGTTGTTCCTTCACTGCTGAACAAAGAAGAACAAAGAAAATTTACAGCCCAGGAACAGGCCCTTCGGCCCTTCAAGCCTGAGCCGTTCCAAATGTACTGTCTAAACCTGACGGACAATTCCTAAGCATTTGTAACCCTCTGCTCCCCACCCACTCATGCATCTGTCCAGGCGCATCTTTAATGAATCTACCATATCTGTCTCTACCAGCTCTGCTGGCAATGCGTTCCAAACACCCACCACCCATCTGTATGAAGCACTTGCCGCATGTATCCCCCTTAAACCTTCCACCTCTTACCTTGAAAGCGTGACCTCTGGTTATTGAATCCTTCACCCTGGAAAAAGCTTGTCTCTATCCACCCTGTCTATACCCTTCATGATTTTGTAAACCTCAATCAGATTCCCCATCAAACTCCTTTTTTTTTCTAGTGAAAATAAACCTAACCTATTCAACCACTCTTCATTGCTAGCACCTTCCATACCAGGCAACATCCTCGTAAACCTTCTCTGCACCCTCTCCAAAGCGTCCACATCCGTTTGGTAATGTGGCGACCAGAACTGTACTCAGTATTGTAATTGCGGCCGAATCAATGTCTTGTACAATTTTAACATGACTTGCCAGCTCTTGTACTCAATACCCCGTCCGATGAAGGCAAGCATACTTTATGCCTTCTTGACCACTCTATCTACCTATGCAGCAACCTTCAGGGTACAATGGACCTGCACTCCCAGATCTCTCTGCCCATCAACTTTTCCCAAGGCTCTTCCATTCATTGTATAATTCGCTCTAGAATTAGACTTGTCTAAATACATTACCTCACATTTGTCTGGATTGAAAGCCATCTGCCACTTTTCTGCCCAATTCTCCAGTCTATCTATATCCTCCTGTATTCTCTGATAGTCCCTTATGCTTTCCGCTACTCCACCAATCTTGGTGTCCTCTGCAAATCATACCAACAGTGCCCTCTTCTAGATCATTTATGTATATGACAAACACCAGTGGCCCCAATACTGACCTCTGTGGAACACCACTGGTCATCTTTCTCCATTTCGAGAATCTCCCTTCAACTACTACTCTGTCTCCTGTTGCTCAACCAGTTCTTTATCCACCTAGCCAGAAAACCCTGCACACCATGTGACTTCACTTTCTCCATTAGTCTACAATGGAGAACCTTATCAAATGCCTTACTAAAGTCCATGTATATGACATCAACAGCCCTTCCTTCATCTAACAACTTGGTCACTTCCTTGAAGAACTCTATTAAGTTGGTAAGGCACGATCTCCTTCGCACAAAACCATGTTGTCTATCGATGATAAGCCCATTCTTTTCTAAATATAAATAGATCCTATCTCTTAGTACCCTCTCCAGCAACTTCCCCACCACCGACGTCAGACTCACTGGTCTGTAGTTACCTGGAATATCCCTACTATCCTTGTACAGGGGGACAACATAAGCTACCCTCCAGTCCTCCCGCACCTCACCTGTATTTAAGGATGCCACAAAGATATCTGTCAGGGCCCCAGCTATTTCCTCTCTCACCTCCCTCAGCAACCTGGGCTAGATCCCATCCGGTCCTGGGGATTTGTCCACCTTAATAACCTCTAACCTCTAACATACCCAACACATCTTCCCTACTTATGTCAACGTGATCCAGACTAATCAAACTTCTATCTCTAGTCTCAAGATTCATCATGTTCCTCTCAGAATCTCACCCTTCTCTCAGGTTCGTCAGACAGCCTTCCTTCATTATCTTTTCGTGGACCAATCCTTTCTCTAGTTGCCCACTTGCTTCTTATATAAGAATAAAATGCTTTGGGATTTTCCTTAATTCTGCTTACTAAAGCTATTTCGCCTGCTTGATTCCTTGTTTAAGACTACTCTTCTGATACTCCTCCAAGGCCTGTTCTGTTCTGAGCTGCCTAGACATTATGTATGCTTCCCTTTTCCTCTTGCTGCTGTATGAAATCTATAATGCCCTCCTTAATAACTTTGTGTTTACTTACACCACACGGACTGCAAATGTTCAAGAAAGTGACTTTCCAACGCTTGAATGGCAGTTATGAATGAGCAATCAACATTGGTCATGGCAATGATGCTCACATAGAATCAAATAGCATGGAAACAGATCTTTCGGTCCAGCAAGTCCAGTAGGACCATAATTTCAAACTTAACTAGTCCCACCTGCCTGCATTTGGCTGCTATCACTCCAAACATTTCTTGTTCATTTACTTATCTAAATGTCTTTTTAAGGTTGTAGCTGTACTCGCATCCATCACTTGAAGTCAATTCCACACATGAACCCCAGTGTATTTAAAGAAAAGAAATTGCCCCTCGTCTTTTTTTAAAAATATGCCCCCACTCTTGAAAACCCCACCTTAGGGAAAGAACACTTGCCAGTCACCTTTATCTATACCCCTCATTATTTTATAAACCTATGTAAAGTTACCTCTCAATCTCCAAGCTCAGATGAAAAAGTCCCAACTATCCCACCTGTCTTTCTAACTAAAACCCTCCATTACCGGCAACGTCCTGGTAAATCTCTTCCGAACCCGCTTCAGCTTGATATCCTCCCTATAACAGGGAGACCAGAATTGGACACAATATTCCAGAAGAGGCCTCACCAGCGTTTTGTACAACCTTAACATAATGTCTCAACTCTGATACTCAAAGATCTGAGCAATGAAGGCAAGCATGCGAAATGTCGTCTTCTTAACCACCCTATCTATATGTGATGCAAACTTCAAAGAATTATGTATTTGAACCCCTAGGTCTCTGTGTTCTACCATGTTACCTAAGGCCTTAGTTTTAATTGTGGAAACCTTATTGCTGGAACAGCACAGCAGGTCAGGCAGCATCCAGGGAACAGGAGATTCGACGTTTCGGGCACAGGCCCTTCTTCAGGAATGAGCAGAGAGTGTTCAGCAGGAGAAGATAAAAGGTAGGGAGGAGGGACTTGGAGGAGGGGCGTTGGAAATGTGATAGGTGGAAAGAGGTCAAGGTGAGGGTGATAGGTCGGAGTAGGATGGAGGCGGAGAGGTCAACAAGAAGACTGCAGGTCAGGAAGGCGGAGCCGGGCTGGAGGGATTCGGCTGAGACAAGGGGAGGGGGGATGAAGAAACTGGTGAAGTCCAAGTTCATCCCCTGTGGTTGGAGGGTTCCCAGTAGGAAGATAAGACGCTCCTCCTCCGACCGTCGCGTTGTTGTGGTTTGGCGGTGGATGAGTCCAATGACCTGCATATCCTCGGTGGAGTGGGAGGGGGAGTGGAAATGCTGTGCTACAGGGTGATTGGGTTGGCCCAGAGGTGCTCTCTGAATCGCTCCGCAAGTAGGCGGCCTGTCTCCCCAATATAGAGGAGGCCACACCGGCTGCAGCGGATGCAGTAGATGATGTGGGTGGAGGTGCAGGTGAATCTGTGGCGGATATGGAAGTTTCCTTTGGGGCCTTGGAGGGAGGTGAGGGGGGAGGTGTGGGCGCAAATGTTGCACCTCCTGCGGTTGACCCAATTCTTCAGTCGGTTGACCCAATTGATCAAGATTTCCTCGTAATCTTAGAAAACTTTCACTGTCCATTATATCTCCAATCTTGGTGTCATCTGCAAACTTACTAACTGTGCTTTCTATATTTCTCATATAAATTATTTATAAAACTGACAAACAAAAGTGGACCTAACACCAATCCCTATGGAACACTGCTGGTCACAGGCCTCCAGGCTGGAAAACAATCTCCACCATCATTCTGTCTCCTACTGTTAAGCCAATTTTGTATCCAATTGGCAAGCTCACTCTGAATCCCATCTAACTTTACTAATTAGTCTACCATGCAGAACCTTATCAAAGGTTTACTGAAGCCCAAGTAAACAATGTCTATTACTCTGTTCTCATTATTCGTTGAGGCTACTTCCTCCAAAGAAATCTGTCATGTTTGTGAGACATGATTTCTCTCGCACAAAACTATGACTATCCTAATCATTCCTTGTCTCTCCAAATACATATAAACCCTACCTTTCAGAATCACTTGCAACAACATAGCCACCACTGAAGTCAGACTCTCAGGTTTGTAGTTCCCAGGCTTCTCCTTACATCCCTTTTTAAACAAAGACACAACATTAGCCAGTCTTCAATCATTCGGCTCCTCACCTGTATTTAAAGCTGATTCAAATATTTCTGCAAGAAGCCCTACAATTGCTTCCCTAATTTCTCACAAAGTCCTCAGATAGATCAGGTCCCGGAAATTTATCCACCTTTATATTTTCTAAGACACCCAGCATTTCCTCTTTTTAATGTGGTGTTTTCAAAACATCAGTACTTATTCCCCTGAATTTTTAATGAATCATAGAATCCCAGCAGTGTGGAAACAGGCCATTTGGCCCAACAAGCCCACACCGACCCTCTGACAAAAACCCACCCAGACCCATTTCCCAACATTTACTACTGACTAATGCACCTAACCCACACATCCCTGAACACTATGGTCAATTTAGCATAGCAAGTTCACCTAACCTGCACATCTTTGGATTGTGGGAGGAAACTGCAGGAAACCCACGCAAACACTGGGAGAATTTGCAAACTCCACACAGATAGTCACCGAGGCTGAAATTGAACCCGGGTCCCTGGTGCTGTGAGGCAGTAGTGCTAAGCACTGACCCATCATGTTGCCCAGCCTCCGTTTCTTTCTCTACAATAAAAACTGAAGCGAAATATTAATTTAATATCTCTCCCATCTCCTGAGGTTCAAACAAAGACAACCCCTTTGAACTTTAAGGGGCCCTCTCTCGTTGGTCTCTTGCTCTTAATATGCTTGTAGAATCTCTTTGGATTATCCTTAACCTTATTTGCCAAGGCTATGTCAAATCCTCTCTTTGCCTTCCTGATCTCCCTCCTAAAGGTGCCCTACACTCTTATACTGTTCAAGAGATTCATTTGAATCCAACTGTTTATATCTTAAATGTTTTTTTTATATATCTGTGACTAGAACCTCAATATCTTTATTAATTCATTGTTCTCTAATCCTACCAGCCTTACCTCTCACTCTCACAGAAACATAATGACTCTAAACTCACATTATCACACTTTTGAAAGCCTCCCACTTGTCAGATGTCCCTTAACCTGTGGACAGTCTACTCCAATCAGTTTTTCCAAGTATTTTTGTCATACTATTAAAATTTGCCTTACTCGAGTTAAAAACTTTAATTTTTATGGAAGGCTTATCCTTTTCCATAACTATTAAAACAAATAGCATTATGATCACTAGATCTAAAAGTTCCTGTACTATCACTTCAGTCACTTGTCCTACATATTGATAAAAAACAATTTCTTGAACACATTTAACAAATTCTTCACCATCCAAACCTTTAACACTCTGGTAGACCTAGTCAATGTTTGGAAATTTAAAATCACCCACTACTACAATCTGATTATATCTGAGATCTCCCGACATATTTGTTCCTCAATTTCACTCTGACTATTGAGAATGAAAGAATTAACAAGGAGAAATTATGATGGTTGTAGACTTGCAAATGAACAACAGTCATTGGCATTTGTATAGCATCTTCGTCATAATAAAAATGAGCAAAATTTGTTTACCAATTCAATTGCTTCCTCATCATTATAAGGAGGCCCCTTGATAAAATAATTTTGTTTGCAGGTCGTTCACACTCTAGTCAGCTTGTCCTTGTGAATCTATATTAATTGGATGTATTATAGACCTTGGGCTTTCAATTTCTGTAATTCAGGGAGAATTTATTCCAGTGTACATCAGCTGTGCAGTTAGCAATTTGCACTTGTTTGGGACATGCAAGATAATTAGGCCATGAGGGGCTGAAAACTCTAGTTGGTGCCTGGATTCTCTCACAGGGCCAATGCCAAGAAAACTGGGAGAGACTCCAGTTTGCTGCACAATTCTCGCTCATTTTTAAAAATTCATTCATAAGATATGATGTCATAGGCCAAATGTACTCATCCCGATTTGCCCAGAGGGAAGTAAGAGTAAAGAGAAACTGAGTGTGGAATCACCTGTATGCCACACCAGGTAAGATCGGTAGCTTTCCTTCCAGAAGTGAATTACTCAGAACTATGACGATATAGGGTACGTATTGCTGAAGCATCTTGGGCATTTTTGTTACAGTAAAGGTCTTACACAAATGCAGGGTCTGCTGCCGATCTTGTTGAATTTGAACATTTAATGGTCTCCATTTCATCATTTGCCATGGTGGGATTCAAGCCCATGTTCCTTGAAGATTAGCCTGGGAGTGTGCCATCGCCACCCTAATTCCCTTGAGTCACTCTGGTTCAAGTCTGGTTCAATATTAGTTCAAGTTCAGCACCTTGCCAGGATCAAGAAGGGCGGGGTGGCATGGTGGTTCATTGGTTAGCATTACTGCCTCACAGCACCAGGGACCTGGGTTCGATTTCAGCCTCAGGCGGCTGTCTGTGTGAGTTTGCATGTTCTCCCCATGTCTGCTTGGGTTCCTCTGGGTGCTTCGGTTTCCTCCGATGGTCCAAAGATGTGAAGGTTAGGTGAATTGGCCATGCTAAATTGCCCATAGTGTTAGGTGCATTACTCGGGTAAATATAGGGTACTGGAATGGGTCTGGCTCAGTTACTCTTGGGAGGGTCAGTGTGGGTTTGTTGGGCCAAATGGCCTGTTTCCATACTGTAGGGGATCTAATCTAATAATGAAAATTATGTATTCTAAATGTGTATCTCATTCGGCAGTTATTTTTTCAGAACTCCTGTTTCCTTCCAGCAGTACGCCATCTTTTCTGTTCCTACTAATGGAAATCAAGCAGATTATGATAAGATGAATGTTGGCTTGGATTCCTGGAGCAGTTACAGATTCGTAATCACTTCAAGATGTCATTTGTGTCGTCAGTGTTCATTTTTCAGTTCTGCGCAGGTTTTCTGACTAATAAAGAATTGGAAACAGTTTGAGTTTCTTAATGTTATTATTAGTCATTAGGTTAGGTACTAATTATGTAATGGTCTGTCTTATCAGATAAATGATAATTTGGAGCTATTACAGGCAGTATTCTGAACAATATAGTCAGATGATGCCATAAAATGTGGGATAAGTGATTTTTAACTTTGTGAATCATGAAGTGACTGAGCTAATCTTTCAGTTTTCAGATTGCAGTTACAAATTCTGTTTGTCTTTTATTGTTTCTGATAAACTCCTTCATGTAAGGGTAAAACTGTAACAAAACTAGAAATTGCTTGGAAATCTCAACACGTCTGCCAGCATCTGTGGCAAGAAATCAGAATTAATGTTTTGGGTCCAGTGACCTCCTCCTTCAGAACTCATGGGTAAAACTGTGTTTATTCTGTTCCTGATCACAGTGCTGTGCTCCCTTCTTGTGCCAAATATATACTTCAGAGAAATTAGATTACTCGATATATTAATGGTAATATCTGAGGTACTTGCAGTTGATAAGACAAAATCGTATTCAGTATATTTACAAATGATCAGAACTGAGATATTTCCCAGTCTTGAAGCTCAGTATTGTTGAGTGGTCATGAAAATCTTTGATCACTATTCGTCTCTGTATTGTATATAATATTTGCTTCTTGCTATGATTAATTCCTAAATATTTAAGTATTCGTGATACAACAGTCTGGAGTGCAGTTCACAGAAGAAATGTGTTGGGATTGAGCTAAAGAGCGGGTCTGGTTTTGCTTTTATGATTCCCTGACCCACTCAACTTGTCAATATATTACTATAATATAGTATTGTACTGTGTGCTCTGCTATCCAAAAGACTTTGGATGTAATTGTAAAATTTTAAACAAAAAAAAATTGTTTGCACCACTTTCCAAATTCAAGAATCAAATTAGAGATGATCATTGCAAATTAAAGGGGAAACATGAAAATATACCTGACTAAAGAGTTGTGGAATAATGTGTGCTTTTTCTAGTTATAATTTTCTTTGATTTGTTTAGTTAAATTATGATGCAAGTAATTTTGCACTAACAGCTCTGGACATCAGAAGAAAGGATTAATAAAGATGGCCTTGGTTTGACCATGTGCAAAGAATTTTTCCACTTGTTTTCATTTCAACAGCATGAATGAATTCTGGAAATTCTCTAGGTTATTTGGAAACAGCACTGATTTGATGATGGTAACCCCATAAAAGAATGGGAAAATTTAACTGCTTAGTGGCTGTTTCTATAAAGTGTGTTTGCGTTGGATCAGAATGAGATATATTTGGGCTTGACCATACATTCATTAAATTTGAATAGCCTATGCACTTCCCAGGATACCTGTGAGGAACAACATGGTAGTACACTTGTATTCGTTTTGCTGGAAGACAACTTAAGTTAATTGCTCAATATTGATCAAAAACACAGGTGATCATGTGGCACATTGCTCTTTTGTAATCTGTGCTCGGCTATTGGCAGCTTAACAGGGGAAAAACAATGCTTGAAGTTAAATTAAGAATTGAAAATAGATATTCATATGACTACTTGGCTCCTCCCCCACTGATCTGAGGTTAGGGAGTTGGGAGAGTCTGCAGCTGGGAGGCCAGAGCAGAGGAGGTGCCAGTTGGATTGCACAGGAAATAATGTTTAAGTGACACTCCGAGGTTACTGACTCTGTTAAGCAACATTAAAACAAAACAACATTAAATGGGGCAACTATAAGTAAGGACTTGGTATACTTACAGACGTTCTGATGCTTGCCACATTGTTTCTTGTACAGCTACCTTCTGAAATGAATGCACACAAATCAACACTTGAAATAAGACAAAAAATCCTGACGTATTGTTTACAATATCTTATTGTGAAATAACAGCCGTAATGGTAAAATGGCCATTTGCTGAAAATTTGTAAGTAAAAGACATTGCAGGCATTCGGCTCACCTGTGAGACTTCGGAGTCATATTGCATCTCCCTCATGAGTTTGCAAGAGTGCTTTGAAATCTTGGATTCCCTACACACAGTTGCTGAAAGGTCAGTTGAGGTTGGGAACAGAGGCAGTTAGTTGGTGACAGCCTCCAGTAGATTTCAGAAATGTGCTACCAGTGGTGAGAAACATCTTGGCAGTGACTCGTGAAGTCAGCATGGGTGGAGATGGGATTTTAGGGAAACATGAAACTCTAGGAGAAAATGAGGACTGCAGGTGATAGAGATCAGGGTCAAGAGTGTGGTGCTGGAAAAGCACAGCAGGTCAGGCAGCATCAGAGGAGCAGGAAAATTGACGTTCCTGGTATAAACCCTTCATCAGGAAAGATGGGACTCTAAACTGGTCCCTGTGTTTCTCTTAATATTGTCTTCCCCAAAGTATATTCTAGATTAGAGTGGTGCTGGAAAAGCACAGCAGTTCAGGCAGCATCCGAGGAGCGGGAAAATCGACGTTTCGGGCAAAAGCCCTTTATCAGGAAACTGATTCCTGATGAAGGGCTTTTGCCTGAAACGTCGATTTTCCTGCTCTTGGATGCTGCCTGAACTGCTGTGCTTTTCCAGCACCACTCTAATCCAGAATCTGGTTTCCAGTATCTGCAGTCCTTGTTTTAACCTAGTTGATTCTTTTTTCCCCAACGTATATTCTCCCTTTTGTAACGGTAGTTCTTAATCTGTAATGTGGTTCCATGTGTGCAACCAATCTTCTGGCAACTTGCCCACTATCACATTCTTCTTATATCAATTACAAATTGAATGTGACGGGCCACTTGACATATAGTGTTCTTCACACCTGGCTGGATTTTATCAATCAATCAATTACATTTATGTTCTCAGTTTCAAGGGCGTGTTGTTGGATTGTAAGCAGGAGCAGGAATCCTATGTTTTGTTTAAAACATTCTCTCTTGGGATGTTGCTTGGCCAATATGACATAAAGACCCAAGTTTGGGAACTTCCTAATCTGCATATGTCAGCACTTTGCCAAAGAAGGTATTTACAGCAATGGCAATTTGAATTCGTATGGGGCCTTTAATGAAGGTATTGGACAGTTTGGGCAATTAAGCTAAAGGAAAGTCCAAACAAATGACGATTACAAGATGTTTTGAAAATTATGCGATGAGTGAAAAGTTTGGTTGAAAAAATTAGGGTTTAGGTTTTTAAATATGAGGAAATAGGACTTATGGAGGAAGCACCAGAAAATAATACATGAATTTTATCAATGATTGTTAGGGTTTCTTTCAGTAAGGGTAGAGACTATGATATATTGGGAGGAGGACTTAAGGTGATGGCTCTGTATTGGGCGGCACGGTGGCAATACAGCGCCAGAGACCCGGGTTCAATTCCCGCCTCAGGCGACTGACTGTGTGGAGTTTGCACGTTCTCCCCGTGTCTGCGTGGGTTTCCTCCGGGTGCTCCGGTTTCCTCCCACAGTCCAAAGATGTGCAGGTAAGGTGAATTGGCCATGCTAAATTGCCTGTAGTGTTAGGTAAGGGGTAAATGTAGGGGTATGGGTGGGTTGCGCTTCGGCAGGTCGGTGTGGACTTGTTGGGCTGAAGGGCCTGTTTCCACACTGTAATGTAATCTAATCTAATTTATTGCCCTACAGTAGTGAGTTGTTAGCAGATTATTCAGAAATATAGGGCACGATGGCCTTGGACTCTGCGCCTCCACCAATTCTTTTTTGAAAAGAACTTTAATATGTTTAAACAGTCCTTGATGAAGCACTGAAACAGAAACAAAAATCAATTGATTAACAGAAACCTATTCCCCCACCTATTGAATCTAATAAATCCAAGAGGCCTCAGTTAACAAGAGTCAGAAGCAGATTCGCTCCAGAGCAGGGGAAGAGGGTTAAGTTCCCTGTGGTTGGGCCTTCAGTGAGTCGGAGTCTAAGTACCTGGGGTGTGAGGACTGGGTCTGGGTAATGTAAGTGGTGTGGGAGAGGTGTAGTTTGGAGTGAGAAAGATAAGTATGGGGTCTGTTTTATAGTCACTCAGGAGTTAGACTACATAGTTAATAGTCTAAATTTTTATGGAGAAAGTGAGGTCTGCAGATGCTGGAGATCAGAGCTGAAAATGTGTTGCTGGAAAAGCACAGCAGGTCAGGCAGCATCCAGGGAACAGGAGAATCGACGTTTTGGGCATAAGCCCTTCAGTGATCACCTTAATTGGAGCCCTTTGAGTTCTTTGATTTAAAATGGAAGCTTTCAGAGTTCCAGACTTCGGGGAATTGTTACTGGAATCTTCAATTTCAAATTCCTTCAGAGTTTGCTTAGTTGGGAATTCTGCAAAGCTCCCATGTGCAAATCCCATCTCCACTTGAATAATACTGACTGTCGGAAAATCCAGGGCCACATTCCTTGTATATAGCAACACGCTAATTTTGTTTTGTTTTACTGTTGTAATTTTGAAAGATTGTTCCTGTGATCAGGAGGTTGATTAGATTAGATTCCCTCCATAGTGGGAACGGGCTCTTCGGCCCAACAAGTCCACATCGACCCTCCGAAGAGCAACCCACCCAGACCCATTCCCCTATATTCACCCCTGACACTACTGGAAATTTAGCATGGCCAATTCACCTAACCTGCACATCTTTGGACTGTGGGAGGAAACCTGAGCACCTGGAGGAAACCCAAGCAGACATGGGGAGAATGTGCAAACTCCACACAGACAGTTGCCCAAGGCTGGAATCTAACCTGGGTGCCTGGTGCTGTGAGGCAGCAGTGCTAACCACTGAGCCACCATGCCGCCCCAAGGTTGTCAGCGTTGACACTGCTATTTCTGTACAGACAATTGTTTGGGACTTTAGGAGGGCTATTACTGATTTCACGACGCATTCCTACATTTGATGTATGGTAAACATAAGTGAGGATAATTTAACTTGTTGTAATTTTAGTGAACATCTCACTCAGACAATGCTGTCTTGCTTCCTGTAATTTGGACTCCAATGTAGTGCAAATTGAAAGGATTAAACTGATTGCTAAGGTGAAGATTGCTACATGAAATGCAAATTGTTAGATTGGAGAAAGTAAGTCCTGGTATTCTGAGTGACTCATTTCCACCATGTGCTTGTTAAGAGAAGTGATTAACTAGTATTCGAGAAGTAAAAACAGAATTTGCTGGAAAAAGTCAGCAGCTGTGGAGAGAAATCAGAGTTAGCATTTCCAGCCCAGTGATCCTACTTCGGAACAAATGTTCATGTAGCTATTCTGATATTTGAGGAAGAAATCTTATTCCTAATTGGCCTGACCTGGCCTACATGTGATTTTGCACCCACTACAGTATGGTTGACTCTTAACTGCCCAGCAAGCCACTCTGTTTACTCTTTGTAGTGGGATAGAGTCATAGAGATGTACAGCATGGAAACAGACCCTTCGGTCCAACCCGTCCATGCCGACCAGATATCCCAACCCAATCTAGTCCCACCTGCCAGCACCCGGCCCATATCCCTCCAAACACTTCCTATTCATATACCCATCCTAAGGCCTCTTAAATGTTGCAATTGTACCAGCCTCCACCACATCCTCTGGCAGCTCATTCCATACACGTACCACCCTCTGCGTGAAAAAGTTGCCCTTTAGGTCTCTTTTATATCTTTCCCCTCTCACCCTAAACCTATGCCCTCTAGTTCTGGACTCCCCAACCCAAGGGAAAAGACTTTGCCTATTTATCCTATCCATGCCCCTCATAATTTTGTAAACCTCTATAAGGTCACCCCTCTGCCTCTGACGCTCCAGGGAAAACAGCCCCAGACTGTTCAACCTCTCCCTGTAGCTCAGATCCTCCAACCCTGGCAATGATGCAACTAAGGAATGAAACCTTATCTAGACTCCGGAAATAACAATGGTGAACTCTGCCAAATTATCCTTGCAAAGTCCTATTCACCAGCATCTGGGGGCTTATGCCGAAATTAGGAGGGCTGTCCCACAGACTAGCCAAACAATATCCTGACATGGTCACACTCAGTCATACCTTGCAATGTTCCTGATACTGTCGCTAGGTATGTTTTGACTCATTGGCAGGACAGTTGCCCTGAGTGTGACACAGTCAGGGAAGAGGTGACTTGGGAGTCCTCAATTGTTTCTTTACTCCATGAAGTCTCTTGGCATCAAGTTAAACGTGACTAAGGAACCTATTACTGATTACCATCTGCTACCAGTTGATGAATCAGTATTTCAACATGTTGATACTATTTGGAAGTAGCTCTCGGGCACAAATTGTATTCTGGGGACTTCAGTATCCATCACCAACAATGTCTCAGTAGCACCACAGCTGATTGAGTTGACTAAGTTCTAAAGGACATAGCTGCAAGCTTGTGGCAGTTGGTGAGGGAGACTACAAAGGAAAAATGTACTTGACCTTCTGCTCACCAGTCTACCTGTTCATAGTATTAGTAATTGACCATCTGGTAGTTCTTGTGGACTTCACTAAATTGGACAGACTTTATAAGATCTAGCAACTCAAACTGGGCATCCATGAGGCACTGTGAGCCATCAGCAGCAGAAGTGCACTCAACCCCTAATATGTGACCTCACTGCCTGGTGTGTCCTACTATGCCATAACTATCAAGCCAGTAAATCAACATGGAAAAGTTCAGGAGGGGATGCCAGCAAATACACCAGGCATAACTAAAAATGAGGTGTCAAACCAATAAAGCTGCAACACAGCGATATCAAACACTGGAAACAGCATGCAGTAGACAGGGCTGAGTGATTCCCACAATGAATGGATTAGATCTGATCCCAATCTTCAATGGTGGAGGAGCTCAGCACATTAGTACACAAGATAAAGCTTAAGCATTTGCATTTATGTTTAGCCTGTAGTGTCAAGCTAACTGTAAGCTGTAGGAGCAGAATTAGGCCATTCGGCTCATCGAGTCTGATGTTTTTTCATTTTATCATGGATGAATGTTTCTCAACCCTGTTCTACTGCCTTCTCGCTGTAGTCCTTGATCCACTTACTAATAAAAAACCTATCTCTGTCTTAAATACACTTAATGATTTGATTTCCACAGCCCTCTGTGACAGTGAGTTCCACAGATTAACCACCCTCTAGCTGAAGAAAGTCCTCCTCATCTCTATTCAAAGAGTCACCCCTTTCCTCTGAGTCTGTGCCCATGTGTCCCAGTTTCCCTTACTCGTGGAAACATCATCTCCAAGTCACTCAATGCAGTCCTCACTGTATTCTGCACAATTTCAATTAAATTCCCGCTTATCCTTCGAAACCCCCATGAAATAGAGACCTAGAGTCCTGAACTACTGCTAATATGACAAGTCGTTCATCTCTGGGAGCATTCTTGTAAACCTCTGGATCCCCTCCAATGCCAGAGTATCGTCTTTTGAAATGGCACTTGAAACTGCTAACAATATTCTAAATTCAGTCTGACCAGAACCTTATACAGCTTCAGCAGTACACCTCTGCTGTGATATTCTAGCCATCTTGAAATGAATGGTCACATTGCATTTGCTTTTGTAACTGCCGACTGAACTTCATGTTAACCTTGAGAGTCCTGAACTAGGATGCTCATTTCACTTCGTGCTTCAGACTTCTGAAACCTTTCTCCATTTAGAAAATAGCCCTGTTCCTCCTATTAAAGTGCAAAATCTCACACTTCCCCATATTATATTTCATCGGCCACTTGTTTGACCGCTCTCCTAACCCGACCCAAGTCCTTCTGCAGCCTCATTGCTTCCTCAACACTACCTGGTCCTTCATCTTCCTTTGTGTTTTCTGCAAACGTAGCCACAATGCCCTCAGTTCCTTCATCCAAATTGTTAATGTATAATGTGAACAATTGTTCTTCTAAAATGGAGCCCTATAGAACTACGCTAGTCACAGGCTGCCATCCTAAAAAGGACCCCTTTATCCCTCCTACCTGCCTTCTGCTAGTCAGCCAATCATTTATCCATGCCAGCACCTTGCACATATCAACATGGACTCTTATTTTGGGAATCCAAATAGATTAATTCCATTGGTTCTCCTTTGTCTACCTCCTCAAAGAATTTTAACAGATTTGTCAGTATGACCTTCCCTCGGCAAAGCCATGTTGACTATGTCCACTTCCAAGTACTCCGCAATCTCATCTTTAAAGGTGGACTCTCAAAGCTTCCCAACGGTTGAGGCCAGGCTAACTGGCATATAGTTTCCTGTCATCTGCTTCCCTCCCTTCTTAAACAGGGGTGTTACATTTATTATTTGGAACTCTTGGGACCCTTTCTAACTTCAATGGTGGTGATCTTTCAGGAATCAATGTCTTCACAATCTCCGCAACTATGTCCTCCATAACTCTGGGATGCAATCCATCTGGTCCAGATTATTTATCCACCTTAAGACCTTTCAATTTCCCCAGCACCTTTAATAGTGACGGCCACTACATTCACCTCTGCCCCCTGACTCTCTTGAGCTGCTGGTGTCTGCCACTGTGAAATCAGATGTAAAGTAGTTATTCAGTATCTCTGCCATTTCTTTGTTACCCCTTACTACTCCAGCCTACACCATTTTCCAATGGTCCAATGTCCATTCTTGTATCTGTCTTCCCTTATAGATATCTGGAAAAAGAAATTCAGTCTTTTATATTATGAGCTAGCTTACCCTCCTACCTCTCTGTGTCCCTTCTCCCCCTTGCTATTTTGGTTATCTTTTGCTGGTTTTTAAAGGCTTCCTGATTTTTCTGTTTTCCCACTAATCTTCACCACATTTATGCTTCGTCTTTAGCTTTTATACTGTTCCTGACTTCCCTTGTCAGCTGTGATTGCCTCATCCTCCTCTGAGGATGTTTCTTCTTCCTTGGAATGAATTCCTCCTAGAAACTCTTGCTATCGCCACTCCAACATCTTCCCTGCTAGGCTTCCCTTCGAATCAACTCTGGCTAACTCCCACATCATTTCTTTCTTGTTGCCGTTACAGCTTCTCCCTTTCAAACAGCAGGGTGAAATCTATCGTATTATGGTTATTGCCCGCTAGAGATTTCTTCACCTTAAGTTCCCTAATCAAGTCTGTCTCATTACACATCATCAAATTCAGAATTTTCTGTTCCGTGTACAAACTGCTCCAAAAATCATCTTGTAAACATTTTACTTGAGAATTCTTGAGAATTGTTACCAGCCCAATTTTTCTCAGTCCACCTGCATATTGAAGTCCCCTATGATTACTGCAGTAGTACCTTTCTTACACGCCTTTTCTGTCTTCTAATTTATTTAACTTCTCACATCCTGACTGCTGCTAGGAGCTTGTACACAATTCCCATCAGGGTCTTTTTGCCTTCGCAGTTCCTCAACTCAACCCATACAGATTCTGTGCCATCTGACTATAGTCACTTCTTGCTATTGTCGACAGGATGCTCTTCAGACATTCAGTATGGACTTGATGGGCCGACTGGCCTGTTTTTCACGCTGGAGGGATTCTATAAAGTTGTACATCAGCCTGGCTTGGAACCATATTGCTGCTCCTTCATTGTCACTGGGTCAATATTCTGGAATTCCTTTCCTAAAAGCATTGGGTGAGCCCAAGAATTGCAATGGTTCAAGAGGTTAGACCTCCACCACCGCCTCCAGGGCAGTTAGGGGTGTGTAACCATTGAGGCTCATATTGTAAATAAATGATACAAACTGTGGAAACTGAAAATTCTGCATTTATATGTTATATGATATTTGAATTTGAAATAAGTGGATATTGTTTGAGAATGGGGAACAGTTTCTTAAACTACAACAGCTGGAACTTAATTCCTTGCGTCCTCCTTGCCTGTTGTTTTGCTCTCAATGGCAAAACAAACACAGGAAAAGCAAATCAAAGCCAATAAACTGGCTTTTCATATTAAGCGTTGGAGCAATACCAAGACTTCTTGAAAGAGGATGCCAATTGGTTTGATTTATTTAAGTGCATACTGCACATACTGTGTAACTGAAGAACTGTACTTCAGTACAGTTCTCTTCTGTCTGATATTGATTTTTTTTAAAAATGGGTGATGGAACCATGGTAAAGGATCTTAATTTTAATTTTTATACTCCGAATGAATGCAGAATATACTGCTGATTTAATTCTATCTTGTGCAAGATAGCCTAGGTAGCAACATAATTGTATGGCAGCAATTCTGCTAGGGATGGAGTCTGAGTAAGAAACAGCATGCAACTTTGTCAAATTTGTCTTATTTTCAGCACTGGCGCCTGCATTTAAATTTATTAGAATAGAAAAGCCACTTTTTGCAATGTGCTTTATGCAGATATCAGAGTGTGTGGTGTCAGTGGTTATGACTTGTATTTGTATAGTGCCTTTATCAATAAAGAACACTGCTTGGTTTTTCAGAGCGACAAGGAAGAAATGATGGTATTCAGCCAAAGGAGGACATCTTTGGAACAGGAGAACAGAGATTTAATCAAAGAGTCTAGTTTCACAGAAGATCTTAGAAGAGGAGTTTTACAGAGGATCTTGGAAGAGAAAAGGAAGCTGAAGAGGTGGGGTTGATGGATTAGTTCCAGAATGTAGAAACTCAATTAATGGGGTAGTCTTCGCTCCTGATCTTGGTCTACTTCCTTTTTCTGGGCTATATCTTACTCAATTTTGTTGGCTTTCCCTCATTAGATTTCACATCTGCCTGAATTCCATGATGTTTATTCAATTTGTTCCACATTCTCTCTCAAATGTATTTGTAATGCGTCTTTCCATTGTAATTGGTATGACTCTGTTGGTATCTCATGGAGCCAGATGATTGCAGAATCAAGTTCCACACTGGAGAGTTGGGCATAGAAATCTAGGCTGGCAGATCAGTGCAATACCCAAGGAGCTTGAAGGAGTTTGGTGCTGTTGAATGTTGATGGACAGCATAAAACTAAAATAAAGGGCTTAATGCAAAGAAACAGAACAGATCCTGTAGAATGGGAATGAAAATGCTAAGACTAGCAAAGAACTATATAGCAGCTTATAAAAGCTACTGAAAGGGATTATAAAAGGAAACTTGCAAGGGACATCCATAAGAAAAAAATCAGTTAGATAAAGGGAAAGTAGTGGTCAGGAGCAATGTTGGCTCATTTAAGACTGAAAATTGGGATATTGTCAATAACTATGGGGAAATAGCAGACATACTGAATAACTATTTACTTTAATATTTACAGTGGAAAAGGAGGATAGCTTGCTGGAAGTCCTGAGGAAATTAAGTGGATCAGGGATATCTACTGAATAAATTTGATTTTAATTTCCTCATTATTGATGTTTACTTAATGGGGAGTTGACACTTTAGTCCTAGCATCTGATTGTTTCCATCCAGGGGTGCTAAAGAAAGCACAGGATCATATAATAGACACCTTAACTATAATCTTTCAGAGTTCCTAGATACAAGCATTGTGCAATTTTCCAATGCACAGGGACATATCTCTTTGCTTTTTAAGAAGGGGGAAAGAGAAAAACCAGGGAATTACAGACCAGATAGCTTAATATCTGTGCTGGTGAAATTGTTGGAGCCTATAGTCAATGATGGGGTAACTGAACCCAGAAAATTTCAATTAATCAGGGAGAAACAATTGAATTTTTTTCAAGCAGTGACTAATGAAGTTCACAGGGGACTGTCTATGAATGTTGTTTATATTGACTTCCAGAATGCATATGATAAAGTTCCATGTAAGCGATTGTTAATTAAGATAAAAGCCAACAGAATTGAGGGCAAATTACTTGCATGGCTTGGCAGATTGGTTAGTTGAAATTGGCAGACAACCAAAAGTAGGGATAATGGGTAGTGTCCAACAAGGATCTGTGTTAGGGGCTCAATTATTTGCTTTTATCTATTAAAGATTTGAATAATGCCATAGAAAGTCACATCCCAACTTGCTGATGACACAAAGTTAGATGGTACTGTAGGACAGTGTAGCTGATGGGATTAAATCACACTGGGATATTGATGGACTAAGTGAATGGGCTAAACTGTGGCAGATGGAGTTCAGTGTAAGCAAGTATGAGGTTATCCATTTTGAATCAAGAAAAGATAGATCAGGGCACTTTCTAGCTGGGCTGAAGTTAAATAAAGTGGTATGTCCAAAGGGACTTAAGGGTCCAGATGCATAGATCTTTAAAATAGACAAACAGATGCAGAAAATAATCAAGGTGGCCAATGGATTGTTGGTCTTTGTGTCTAGAGGACAGGTAAGTATAAGGATGCAGAAGTTATGCTGCAGCTGTATGAAATACTGGTTAGACACCACCTAGAGTAGTCCGTGAGCAGATCTTGGAGGGAGTAAAACTTGGCTTATAAGAATGATTCCTGACTTAACTTAAACCCTTATGAGGAGGGATTAGACACATTTCACCTGTTTTCTGTAGAATTTAGAAGGTGATCTGATTGAAGCTTTCAAGACACTAATAGGAAAAGACAGGGTAGATAAAGATAAACTACTAAACAATGGCTGGGGATTCTAGAACTAGAGGCCATAGTCTATAATTATCATAATGATAGCTCTGATGAAGAGTCATCTAGATTCAATGTTAGCTTGCTTTCTTTCCATGCATGCTGCTGTGATTTTCAGCACTTTGTTTTTGCCATAGTCTGAGAGTTAGGGTCAGACCATTCAGGAGAGATGTTAGGAAGCACTTTTGCACATAAAGGTTTGTAGATATTTGGAAGTCTCTTCCACAAACATCAATTGATGCTAGATCAGTTGTTAATTTTAATCTTGAAATGAATTTTTTGTTCAGCAAAGGTATTAAGAGAGAGAGGCCAAAGGGAAGTATATGGAGTTAGGCCAAAGATCAGTCATGATTGATTGAGGAGCTGGATGACTTGCTCCTGTTCCTTATTTAAGTTGAATCCAAATCCTTCCTGCTCCTTTAGATTTTTTGTGTTGTATTCATACGATGTGGACATTGCTGGCTGGCCCAACATTTATTGCCCATTCCCAATTGCCCTTGAGAATGTGGTGTCAGCTGCCCTCTTGAACTGCTACAGTCCATTTGTTGAAGCAGTGCCTTTTCGGGAAACAGTTTCAGGATTTTGACAAGTGACACTGAAATAATGGAATTATATTTCCACGTCTAGAAGGTGAGTAGTTTGGCAGGGAACTTACAGCTGGTAGTATTCCTATGTATCTGCTGCCCTTGTTATTCTTTATGGTGGTGGCTGTGGGTTTGGAAGGTGCCATCCCAAGAGCTTTGGTAAATTTCTGCAGTGCATCTTGTAGATGGTGAATACTGCGTGTCAATGTTGAAATATTTATGGATGTGCCAGTCAAGAGGGCAGCTTTATCCTGGATGATGTCGAGCTTTTTGTGTTGGGCCTGCACTCATCCAGGCAAGTGGGGAGGATTCTATCTTATTCTTGACTTGTGCTTATAGATGGTGAACAGGCATTAGGGAGAAATAAGGTGAGTTGCCTTCTGCAGGATTTGGTTTCTAACATGTTCCTGTGGCCACAGTATTTGCACCAGTGTTTTGGTTCAGTTTCCGGTGTATGATAGCCCTAGGCAATATAGCCACTTTTGAGGTTCTGCACAATCCGGTTGACGTACTGACAACATTGACTCCTGGTTTCTGGAGTCAATGCTGCACACACCTCTGAGATCTGCACGCTGAAAAGAACTTCGAGGGGGTATTGGTCCCAGGATATTGATGGCTGGAGCATTTAGCAATGATAATGTTGAATATCAAGGGGAGATGGTTTGCGTTATTTCGAGTTTGGTGATGATCATTGCTGTTAGTTATGTTTTTCTACCTAAATGTGTAACCTGACTTGCTGAATGTTTTGCAACATTTTTTGTTTTTATTTTACACAACTCTCCCCTTATTTGTATAACACTGGGCTCTAAACAGTTAAGTATCAATTGAAATGAAGTGGCGCCGACCTGTACCCTGAAGTAATTCCATTTAAAACCGATTTGCTGTGAGTTGAACTTGTTCCCCACTGAATTTCCAGAAGACGCCCACGGTTGTATATTTTTTTGTGGTGGGTGGGGTGGGTGTATTACAAAAATGCAAGTGTGAACAGGTAGTGTAGGAAGGGAATTGGAGACTGAATGTTTCCAGTGCACTTGGGCTTTGCCGGATGCGAATCATTATAAACTCTGACACTCGCATGGTTATGTAATCGATGTGGGTGGATTGTGGATGCAGTTTAATTTCTGTGCTTTGGTGATTCATTTTGTTAACAAGAGGCATCTGTTCCAGTCAGGGAGGTGGAGCTAGGAATGCTGATAAAGCTGCTCCTGTTTAATCACTCACCTCGAGTGCAGCCACGGAAAGGAATACCAATAGGTGCCAGAAGTTGATTCATGCATTAAAACAAGAAAAAAAAGCTTTTGTGACTTGTATTTTGAGAATAGATGATATCTTAAAATAGAATTTGAAATTTTATTTATGAAAGAAAAATGTTCATTTTTATGTAATTACTTTGTTTCAAGAATTTGCCCAAATTGATATCATTTTATACCTTTTACTCTTTCCTTGTACTTTGCCTACCCTCCTTTTCCTCTCCCTTCCTTTCTCCATATTTGTGACTTTGCTTACTAGGGATTAATGAATTTACCTATGGTCAAAGAGTTTGAATGATCAGCACTGAAAACAAACTGGAAATAACCAATTGTCTGAACAAAATAATATTCTGTCTTATTTGCACACTTTTTAGACAGTAAGTGTTGAAATAGTACTCAAGTAATTGCTTCATTTTGGTAAGTTTAGAAAGGGAACGAGCAGCAGCAACACTGAATATACTGCAAAGGCTATGAATGGACGAGCATTTTGTGACAGTTTACCAGGAATGTCTAATTAAAAATGATTCATCAAAAAGGAATGAAAGCTGTGGGTGTTGATTGAATTGTTCGCAAGTCATTTGATTCCCTGTAAGTGAAATTCATTGTATTTAGCAGAGAGAAAAATACAGACAGAGAATGCAGGTTTACTATGCTTGGATTATTTCTTCACTTCTCCCACCCGTTTTTCCACTTTGTTGAAACCGTTCAGAAAATTGTAGAAGTATTCGTGTTGTTTCATGCTTTCCCTTAATGAATTGTCAAAATGGACAGAATGACTTTCTGATTTAAGATGAGCTTCGAGTGCATTAAACTTGATACGGGTGAGAGCTTTGACATGGTGTGGGATTAGGCGGTAGATTATGGATGGCAATTTTGCGTCTTGGTTTTGAAGTTGCACCAGCCAAGTGCCTGGTATTTTGTGGCTGAGAGGATTGAAAACTATAATGTATATTAGAGCAATGGCTGTGTGAATTAATGCTACCACCAGCCCCCACCACTACCCACCACTGCCACAATTCCTTTTTTTTTCTCAGGATCTCATAATTTGTCATTGTTAACTTTGCCACTAGTCCTATTCAGAATTGTAATGGTCTGCTCAGTAGTGGAGTATTTATTTCAACTTTATACAACCTCAGTGAAGCAGTAGTTATTTTCTGTGCCAGATGGAAAGTTAATATCAGTCACAGATATTTGAATCATAGAAATGATATAGTGCAGAAAGAGGCATTCAGCCCATCACTAACTATGACCTGAAATAACAGTTTAAAATCCTGCTGCCTAATGGCTGCAATAGTTTTTGCTTGACTAAAACTGTAGACAATAGGAATTTACTGCAAAGGATGACAAATCATCATCTGTCTAAGGAAATACTCTAAATACCAGTAGTAGTATTAAACAACAGGAGACATTTCAGAGAATGGCGCTAGCATCCGTTCAGTGACTGCGATCCTGCCAGTGAGGTACATTGTTTAATAGAATGGCAGTTGTTTTTTTTCAGTGTGCCATGGTAACTGAGCATACCTCATAGCACAAATCATTCTTCATTCTACCTGGGTGAAATTAAGTAAACCTAGTTTTAAAACTTGATACATGAAAACGCCCTGTCATTTTTCCTTTTTAAAATTTTACATGTACAATATGCTTATAATCTTTGTTTTGCAAATTATTTATGCTGCAAAATGTCATCTTATACTAGCAATGACTGTAAATGTCACTGCCATTATAGAATATGAGTAGTTTCTTTCAAACTTATAAAATATGTTCTAAAATGGAGATAAATGTCAGTTGTGGGCTCACTCCTGTGAGCAATGGGGATTGAAAAGTTCATTCCAGGCTGACAATAGGAATACTGCAAAGGATGACAAATCATCATCTGTCTAAGCAAATACTGTATCTACCAGTAGTAGCATTAAATGACAGGAGAATTTCAAATGAATGTTGTCAATGTTTCACTCTTTTGGATGGGGCATAAACTTGGCCTACGTTACTCTGCCATCACACAGCCCTATGTGATCCCCGCAGCATGCCTGAACTGCTGTGCTCTTCCAGCACCATTGATCCAGAATCTGGTTTCCAGCATCTGCAGTTATTGTTTTTACCCCTATGTGATCCCCTACAGCTATTACAACAAGCAATCAGGAGAGTACTATACTGACGTACGGCTGTAACCACCAAGATTGATAAGCAGTCATTAATCTCACTGCTATTTGTCGGACCTTGATGAATGAAAATTGTCTGCCATAAATAAATGAATACATTTAAAAAATAATGAACAGTACTTTGTGGGAATCAATACTCAGAAGTCTGGCACCATCTATTGAGAGGGGCAGGGTTAGTGCTTTGAGTCGATGATTACTTGTGAGTAAGTATAGAGACAGAAAGGTTTATGAAGAACGAGGGAATATCTCTGTTAGGATGGGAGGGCAGGAGACCTTAAATGATGAGGAATGATGATGTGTGACAAATCTCAAAATAGTTTTCAGATGTTGCTGTGCAACACCGTTGACCAGAACTGGTGTAACCTTTGGGCTGTGTGCTTGCCCTTGCTATGTGTTCTTTTTTTTCCATGTGTGCTTTAAAGTCTGTGAAGTGATTTTGATTAGTTATTTCTGAGGAGAGGTTATTCCAATTTCTTATGATATTTCGTATGAAGCCATTGAGATGTACTTACATGCAATATTAAAAGGTGCAAACTACTTGGTGTTTTTCCTTCTGCAGTGAGTGATCGGTTTACCATGTGATTAAATATCAAAGCAACTTCACAGTAAATGCCTTGTTAGTAGTATAATTGTACTTAGCTGTTTTCATTGTTGCTGTGTAATATTCCACAGTTCAATAATAATGTTCTGTTAAAGACTTTAGGAGAATACTGTTCTAATTTGCATTTATATAAATGCTATTAATGTAGTTAAATGTTCTGAGGTATTTCATTGAGTGTAAAGAATCAAAATTGGACACCAAGTGATCAAAAACCAAGTGAAAGTTAGATTTCAAGGAGTGCTTTTAAAGAAGGATGAAGAGCAGAAGAGGTTTGGCAAAAGTATATCAGTTTAGGATCTTGGCAACTGAAGGTATGGTCAGCAATTATACACCGATGAAAATCAAGGATTTTCAAGAAATGGGAAAGTACCACGTTTTTCTAAATTATTGATTTGAACTAGGAGGAGGAGAAGCAAACTTCAGGAGGGACTAAAAACATGAGAATTTTAAAATCTCAGCAATTTGCAAACTAAACTCTTAATCCACATGGATAGCAAAATATTGGAACAGTTATGGCAATGTCTGTGGAGAGAAACAGTGTGAATATTTAAGGTTTTTAACACGACTGGGAAAAGTTAGAGATGGAATATGTTCTGAGAAGGCAATGGGTGGTTTAGTTGAGAATAAAATGAAGTTTATTGTTGAATTCAGATATTTGTGATATGTCTAATCAAAAGATGTAATGTGTTCCTCAAGCTTCAGTTTTGCTTATGGAACAGTGCAGAAGTGAGGTCTGAAACATTAGTGGGAGAGCGAGATGCGGAGTTAAAAAGATGGACTGTTAGAAGCTCCAGGACACACTTGTGGACTGAACGGAGATGTTGTGGAAAGCAATTGCCTAATCTGCTAGAAAAAACTCAGCAGGTCTGGCAGCATCTTTGCAGAGAAACAGAGTTCTGAGGAATGGTTCACTGGACCTGAAACCTTAACTCTGATTTCTCTTTACAAATGCTGCTAGACCTACTGAGCTTTTCCAGCAACTTCTGTTTTTGTTTCTGATTTACAGCATCCACAATTCTTTCAGATTTTAGTCACCCACTCTGTTTGGTTTCCCGAGTGTAGGGGAGACTGCATTTTGATCAGTAAATACAGTAGACAAAATTGGAAATATGTGGAAACTGCTGTTGCTTAACCAATAAAATGTTTGCTGTTTTATTTGCAGACTAGGATATTTAAACTGAAGTGGGATTAAGATAAGAATAATGTAGTTTGGTGTTTAGTGGTTGGGATAAATATGCCAGTGGAAGGGCCAGTTTCTGTGTTGTATGATTCTCTCTGGTGCTTTGTTGCAGACCATTACTATATTGGTGCACCAGAACTTGGGTGCTATGGAGTTTCCAGACTTAATTCCAATGTACTGAAATGATGATATAACACACATTATTGCAACTCAAGCTTATGATGAAATAACAATATAACACCAGAATGAAAATTAAGGAACATGTCCTGAGAGAACGTTGTTTTGTTCCCCTCCCAAACACAATGGTTACTGATTCATCCATTTGCTGTTGAGTCAACAAGTCCATTCACAGTTATATGTTAGTGTAGGTGCTTAATCCTTTATTTCTGTGAAGTGCAGCAGTGATTGTCTGCCAGGAACAGAGTGAACACCAGTGTGTTTTGTAATGTATCTTATTATTGAAGCTAACCCCAGGTCTCTGCCACGTTCAGCTTGGAATGTGAGTAAAGCACAGTTCAATATTACAAGAACGTTATATAGAAAATACAAGCATTTTACTGGAAGCTATAACATTTTTATTTTTAAATCGTCTTTTTTTTGTCCCTGTTAATTTTTCCTAAAAAGTGTCTCTGGAAAATTATTAACAAATCTGATCCTGCAATGCCACTGACCATGGGAAACACTTAATCCCACAGGTAACTGGTTAAAAATTAAACTGGAGTAGGAAGTGAGATAAGCCTTGTGTGAAATATGTTATTAAATAAGCTATTGGATAGGTGAAAGAGGTGATTCAGTATATTTCCGTAAGACTATAAGATAAAGGAGCAGAATTAGACCATTCAGCCCATTGAGTCTGCTCCACCATTCAATTATGGCTGATATGGTTCTTCGCCTCACTATCCTGCCTTCTCCCCGTAACCACTGATTCCCTTGTTAACCAAGAACCTCTCTATTTCTGTCTTTAATAAATTCAAAAACATGGCCTCCATAACCCTCTACAGCAATGAGTTCAACAGATTTATCACCCTCTGAAGAAATTTCTCCTCATTTCCATTCTCAAGGCTCGACTCCCCTTTCATTCAACTTTGGCCATCTCCTTCCTCATGTCTTTGTAGTTTATCTTTATGCAATTGTTATACTGTTACATCTGATTCCAGCTTCTCTCCCTCAAAATGCAGGTGAACTCCACATTATGATCACTGCCCCCTTGGGATTCCTTCACCTCAAGTTTCCGAATAAGTCTGTCTCATTACACGTTACCGAATCCAGATTCGCTGTTCTCTAGTGGGCTGTGTCAATAGCAGCTCCAAAAAAAAAATCTTGTAGACATTTCACGAGTTCCTTTAATCGAGATCTATTACTGACCCCATTTTTCCCAGTGCATCTGCATATTGAGGTCCCCCGTGATTATTGTAATTGTGCCTTTCTTACCTGCCTTTTGTATGATTTATTTACATCCCCACATCCTGACTACTGCTAGGAGGCCTTTACATAACTCACTGCAGTTTTCCTTTGCAGTTTTTCATTTATATGGCTTCATTTCTTACAAACAAGGCAGTTCTGCTCCCTCTGTTCATCTGCCTGTCCTTTCCATAGGACATGCATCCTTTAGTATTTAGTTCTCAGCCCTGATCCCCTTGCAGAACCTCTGTGGTGCCCACAACAACACACCTGCCAATTTCAATCTGCGATACAAGCTCCTTTACACCTTGTTTTGTATACTGTGTGACAACACCCTCAGTCCTGCATTTACAGTCCTCTCTCCACTCTCGCTCTCTCTTCTCCTTCTCTTTCCTCCACAGATGTCCCTTTCTGTCATTAGCAATGCTGAGATTTCTATCGTTCTTCATTGGGAATGATCAGTGAATTTGAATCCAACATTTCTGATGCAGATCATTTGAAGAGGCAGTACGTTGGTTGAGTATCTTCTCAAATTTATTCTTCGTCGTTGCACTATTGTGTGCTGCATGTTATGACCTATAAAAGCAACAACTTTAATGTCGACTGTTATAATTTAACCTCTGTCAGCGAGAGTGGAAAACTATATCTGAAAACTTGGGAATGCATTTGAGATTCATGTACTGTGCACATTAATTTTGCCTTTAGGTAGGGCTGTATGAAATTGTGCTGTAAGAGTTAATGCTCTCATTTCAAAGGCTCAAGTAACTGTACATTAATCAAATAAAACGCAGTAAATGAAAATATCCTTCATGACTTGTCATCAGTGCAAGCTAGAAATTGTTGGCTGCAGTGTTATGCCTATGAATTCGGGATTAGAAATATCATTTGCATGCTTCCTGGTTTTAGCTATTCTTGAGTTTGTGGTGTCAGTATGGCTGAATGTACTCATCTGATTTAAAAATCAAAGATTTCATTTATTCGACTTGCTCAGACAATATTTTTAAGGTATTGAAGTATCTCCATGGACTTGTCATTCTGAATTCACACATTTAACAATCCAGAGGTAAGACATTTTTCTTAGTGCCTTTATTGAGTGCTGATTTAAGCATGAGTCAAAACTGAAATAGAATCATTCATGCGATGAATGGTCTTTGGATTGGAACATCCAGTGACTATCTGACAAGGCAGTCGACCCTTTGTTGGCTTTCTACTGGCCTTTCTGCTTTCAGAATCCAGCTTTGAATATTGGTGCTGTGGTGAAAGAGAGTCTGCAAAGAAACAATTTTTATTCTTTTTCCATCACTGGGAGTCTGCCATTTTACAGAGGTGGCTGTACTCGGTCTACTCAGAGCCAGTCACGAGTGCTGTCTTTGCCATTTAGGATCTGGTGTTCAATTGGACAAAGACTGATACATTGCATTCTTTTCAGTTGATTTCATATAAATTCTTCAGATAAACACCTTGATGTTGTTAGTTGAAATTAATTCAGAACTTTTCCACATGTGAATGCAGTATTCTGGAGGTGACGAGAAAACAGTCAATGACGAAGCATGAGAAAAATAACAGGGTGACTTGTTCAATGAAATGAGAAAATACTGATGTTTATGGAGAATTACTTAATATCATCAGATAGTTTATCATGATGAGCAAAATATTTATGCTGCACGATATTTCGTTATTGTGTTTGAAGAGTTTATAAGCAATTTTACCATAATACCTGTGCAGATGCTGTCAGGTAAGTATCTGAAAAAGGGGACTTGTATTTATATTGGGTCTTTCATGACTTGGGATGGTCTTGATGTTTTACAATTAATGAATTACTTTGAAGTGTACACTGTTTTATAGGAAACATGACAGCTGCCATACAAAGTGATCCCACAATAAGATAATTAACATCATTTAAAAAATCTAGTGAGAGAGAAATGTCAGCCAGGTCAAATAGCGCCATGGGAACTTTCACACTCACCTGAGGTGTGACAGTGTAGTCCTCCTTCATGCAGTGGAGTATCCGGTTGGATTAAGTGCTCTAAACTCTGGAGTGGCATTTGAACCCGCAGCTTTCTGACTGAGGTGAGAATAGTACAAACTGAGCTTTGGTGTACTACCTAAGAACATTTCATCCTATTTTTCATTTCCCAGCATTTTACTGTTATGTAGTCATACAGCACGGAAACAGACCTTTCGGTCATTGGACAGGTTCACTGAGTATTTGAATGCAAAATGTTTACTGAATTGTCAACATATAAATAGTCCTTGACAGCCGGATATTTTGTTGGTTTCAACATGCTTATCCTCAGAAAATACATATTTAGAAAATAATGTAAGAAAATTTGCGTGGTTAACAGAGAATGTTGCATTGCAGAGGGTCATGACAAATGTGGTGTTTTTGTCATAAGCAAGAGGTTTCTTGTTGTCTGTCACACTAGCGTAAACATGTCTTTATTCTAAAGAAAAAAAATTGCTGCAAGTTTTTAAAGTTGGAGCAATTATATCTAAATGAAAATGATTGCATGTGAATTTACCAAATGATATAAGGGCTTAACATAATATTTTCATTGTGCACTCATTCATACAAAGGAGTTTTTAAAAAATTTTTATAGTGAGTCCTACAACAAGAATGGTAGAGAAAACTGGGGATGTGGGATGTAATGAGGAAAGTTGTGATAAATTAAGGAGAGGGCAGGGCAAGAAAACAATAAGGGAAATGATAATCAGATTGTGGTAGAAAGTGCCCTAGTATACAAACTTGAGTGTTCTGGCAGATAAGGCTGAAAGTTTTAAAAAAAAAATGAAATTACAGAGCTAAAGACAAAATATCTGAATGACTGACATCTTAAAGATATGCAGGTTCCATAAATTTCTTGACTCGCATACCAGGTTGACAGAAAATATAGACCAGGTTTCTCTAATTAACAAAACACGCTATTTATTGCAAATAAATTGACTCTAGCTGCATGTATACAATTATGAACCATTGGCATAAAACTCTGTTAACTAATATTCCATCATGAACCTCTCTCACAGCCATGCAACAGATGTAGGAATGTTTAAAAATACATATTAAGTTCAGAGGGAATATTTGAAAGCAGTTCAGTGGCCTCTGTTCGAAGGATTTGCTGAGATGACTTTTGTTCTGATGAGAATGCTGCTTCTTGGTCTCCCTTCTCCGGATGTTTGTACTAGTTTGCAGGAAGCACAGGGTGGTTGTGTTACCCAGAGTTGGGGAAAGAAGAGAACTCCTGCAAAGAATGCAAACATAATTTTCAAGGAAGTAATCTCAGAATAAATCTGGCTTTAGTGAATCTGGCCAAAAAAGCTTGAAAATTAGATTTGAATTGGCAAGAGAAAGAAAGTAAACTTCACTGAGGAACATCAGGAAGATCTGAAACAAAAACAGAGGTTGCTGGAGGGACTTAGTGGGTCTGACAGCATCTGTGGAGAGAGGTCGGAGTTGGCATTTCGGGTTCAGTGACCCTTATTGAGCTCTGAAGGGGGTCCACTGGACCGGAGACATTGACTCTGAATTCTTTCTGTGGTTGTTGCTGGACCTGCTGAGTTTTTCCAGCAATTTCTGTTTTTGCTTCTAATTTCCAGCATCTGCAATTCTGTCTCTTGTTTTTAAGAAGAACTAACTCTGTTTTGTGAAACCAGGGAAGCACAGTGGCTTGGTGGTTAGCACTGCTGCCTCACAGTGCCAGGAAACTGGGTTTGATTCCAATCTTGTTTAACTGTGTGGAGTTTGCACTTCTCCCCATGTGTATGTGGGTTTTATCCTGGTGCTCCAGTTTCCTCCCACACTCCAAAAACTGTGTAGGTTATGTGAATTGGCCATGCTAATTTCCCCATGGTGTCCAAGGATGTGTAGGTAATGTGGATTAGCCATTAGGGTTACAGGGATAGGCAAGGGGGGTGGGTCTGGGAGGGATGCACTTCGGGAGATCAGTGTGGACGTGATGGGCTGAAGGACCTGCTTCCACATTGTAGGAATTCTATGATTCTATGACTGCACCATTGTTGACAGTGCTGATGAATTGCAGCTCACATAACGTATATGTATAATTTGATAGCATTTGCAGAGGCATGGTTGCAAGTTGACCAAGGCTGAGGTCTGAATACTCAAAGTAGCACAATATTTTGGATGATAGGAAACCAGGAAAAGACATGTAGTTTTTAATTAAGGATGACAGTATAATAGAGATAAATAATTTCAAGGTTTAGAAACCCATGGGTAGAGACAGGAAATAGTAAAGGTAGAAAATCATTTTAGGTCCTGGTTTAAAGACTCCTTGAAAGTAGACAATACTGAAAGATATAGAACAAAGAAATGAGGATGGCTTGCAAGAAAGTTAATGGTATCACAGGTGATTTCAATGGCAAAGGTGGTCTGAAAAATAAAGTCATTTGTTTTTAGAACAGTTTTTTTAGAGTAGCATATTTGAGTCAACCAGAGATCAGCCTAATCTAGATCTGGTAATGTACAGTGCGTCCTGATAAATTAATAGCTTCTTAAAGGTGCAACGAGAGAGCAGTGATCATAACATAATGAAATTTTGCATTCAGTTTGAGGGTAACAAGTAGGTCTAAGCCTAGTACAGCGAACTTTGTTTGAACTGTAAGTCTCAATAAACTGGCAAAAGTTTTATACCTGAAATACTTGAAGTTTGCTGTGTTATTGTAATATCTGCAATGTCTGAGTATCATTAGAGGATGTGAGTGAGAAGGCTATCCACTGGTAAGTTTTGTTTAAGTTATTATTTAAGTGATTTATTCTGTACATAAAGTATAACAGTGATGCGTGTACCCCTTGCATTATGTTTCTATTACTTATTGTTTGTTTTTAAATTGATTATGTGGGCCTCTTGATCAATCGGAATATTGCATCAACTGGCATACTCCTGGTCCCATAGGTGCTGGTTAATAAAATGTTGAGGGTATTTTAAACCAAACCAAGGGTAATTATGAGAATATGACATTAGAGGTGGCTAAAATGAACTGGGAAATTAGGTTAAGGATAGGTCGAGAGAAATGCAGTGGCACACTATTATGGACCAGGCCAGACTCCCTCAAAACATTTTAAGATAGCCCAGACTCTAACTTTCATTGTTTTAGGTAGAGTAAGGTGGATATCCCAGGAATCGTACAGCTGGTCAAACTACTTGCCTCCAAGTAAAATAGAATTTATTTACACACCACCATATGAAACACAAACAAAAGAAAACAGAATTTAGAATAACAACAATTTGCAAACCCGACTGACACAATATCTCCCACAACAAAGAGCTGTTCCAATTTCCTGCAACGTCCCATAAACACACACCCCTTAGCAAAAAAAAAGGTGAATTCAAACATAGAGAAGTCAGAGAAAGAGAGGATCAGCCAGGGATCATTTGCTGAGGCATGACACCTTTTTTCCATTGCAGTAGCTTCTCTGGGTCCCCAGCTAAAGCTAAACCAAACTAGAAAAATCCCTAACTGGGAGAACTGGCCACTCCCCTTCCATTGTACAACTGTTTGGGGAAAAAACCTAAAAGCCTTGTTGCCTTGGGCAGTATCTGTTAGCCATTGGAAAAACCGAAGACAACCTAACCTTGTAAATTAGCCGCATCGTCACAACGCGTTAGAGAACTTTTGTCATGCCCAGTCAAAATGTATTCTAGTAAGAAGGTGTAACAATACAGGATTAGCAAGTCAAACAAAATCAGCCTTATTATCACTGGAATTGCAACACTGAAATTAAAACATGCAATGACCCTCAAAAATGCCTAATTGTTCCAAATCAAGCTTTACAAATAACATCGCTTGGATACCAAGTCTAAACTTAAACAAAAATTGACAGCTTCTTATTATTAATGTAACTTTAGCAAAACAAAGATAAACAGAAAACGATCTAATTAATATACACAACGTAAATAAAACCAGTCGTCTTTGATCATAACCTGCTAAACCTCATTGTATCTTTTGGAGCGATGACTTTATTAGACAGGAGGATATCTGTGGATGTTGTTTATATGTACTTGCAGAAGGGAGTTCATAAAGTCCCACATAAGAGAGGGAATTGAGGGCAAATTACTGACATGGTTGGGGAATTGGTTGAGTGGCAGGTGGCAAAGTAGGGATAATAGGTATTTGGGATATGACCTCTGGTGTCCCACAAGGATCGGTGTTAGGACCATAATGATACACATTACTTTCTATGGCATTATCCAATTAAAAAGTAAATAATATACAGAGGAACCTTGATTATCCGAATTTCGGATTATCCAGCCAAGATTACAAGGCTTGGCTAATGCTTGTTATCCTGCATTTGATTACCCAAGCATTCAATTATCTGAACAAAATACTCCCCACCCACGTCATTCAGATAATCGAGGTTCCTCTGTACAGGTAGACAACCCTTTGTCCGAAAAACTCCGAACTCCGAAATCCGAAGGCTTTTTTGTGAAGTTTTTTTCCCCATTAACAAGGTTGTTTCATGTGCAAGCAGTTAACACAACTCCACACCCACTCTGTGCGTGTCACTCATGTGACGTGGGGGTGCGTGGCCCAGCACTGGCAGGCCTCAATTCTGTTTCAGGGCCCATTTTACTCACAGTGCGTCTGCTGTTTGGTAGGATTTTTGAATAAAATTTCACCATCAAACTGTCTCTTATTCTGAAATTCGAAAATTCTGAATTCCGAAAACCAACTGGTTCCAAACATTTCGGATAAAGATTCAAATTTTCAAATGCCTCCTATTTGGATAGCACTGTAGACAGTTTATATGATAGTCTAGTAAATATCCCATAGTATAAAATTACAATGTAAATAGGCAAACTGGCAGATGGAATTCAATGTAAGCAAATGTGCAAATATCCATTTTAGACCAAAAGTGATAGACTGAATGCCCAAAGAGACTAACGAGTTCAGTTACATAAATCTTTAAAATGCTATGGACTGTTGCATAAAACAGTCAAGGTGACTAATGGAATATTGGCGTTTCTGTCCACAGATCTGGAGTATAAGGTCATTGAAGTTATGCTGGTTAGACATCACCTGGAGTACTCCATGAGCAGATCTGGGCACAATATGTTAGGAAGGATATGTTGGCCTTAGGGGGAGTACAACTGAGGTTTGCAAGAATGATACCTGGTCTTCAGGGGTTAAGTTATGAGGAGAGATGTGACAAATTTGGCCTGTTTTCTCTAGAATTAGATTTAAAGAATGATCTCATCAAGGCTTTTAAAATATGATGTGGAGGTGCTGGTGTTGGAGTGGGGTGGACAAGGTCAGAAGTCACACGACATCTAGTTATAGTCCAACAGGTTTATTTGAAATCACAAGCTTCAGAGCGCTGCTGCTTTGTCAGGTGAAGTGAAGGAAAGTATGCAGGCACAGAATTTATAGGCAGAGAGATCAAAATAGTACAGATGGTGTGAGTGGAGTGTCAACAGGCTGAATAACAAGTGAAGGGCACATGCATCTCTATCAAGGACAGCAACCTCAGTACCTCACTTTACCGCAACATGTTACAATTCTCTGGCTTCTAACCTAAACATGTCAAAAAAGCCATACCCTACAGACAAGTCCTGTGTATACATAGGATCTGCTCAGATGAGGAGCAATGTGACGGACGCCTAAAGATGCTGAAAGTTGCCCCCCCATAAGAACGGGATATGATATTCAGCTCCAGTTCCGATGTGCCACAGCGAAAACCACAACAATAGGTTCAGAAGACAGACACAAGATACAACTGATAGTACCTTTTGTTGTCCAGTACTTCCCAGAGCGGAGAGAACTATGCCATATTGTTTGCAGCCTTCAACATGTCATCGCTGACAATGAACATCTCTCTAAGATCATCACCGTACATCCACTTCTCGCCTTCAAGCAACCACCAAACCTGAAACAGATCATTGTTTGCAGCAAACTACCCAGCCTTCAACAGCAACTGTTGGAATATTGTGTACAATTTTCATCACTGCACCACCACAAGGATGTAGATGCTTTAAAGAGGGGTATGGTTTACCAGGATGTTTCCTTGTATGGGAGATTTTAGCTATGAAGAAAGGTTGGATAGACTGAGTGTGTTTTCACTGGAATGCAGGAAGTTGAGGGATGACCCAATAGACATTTATAAGGTTGTGAATGACATGGATAGAGTGGAAAGTATTAAAGCATTTTTCCCAGGGTGGAGGCATCAATTGCAAGGGGACACAGGTTCGTAGGTGCAGGGGTTAGGGAGTTTAAAGAGATGTGTGAGGCAGATTTTTCACACAAAGAATGGTGAGTGCCTGGAACGCATTGCCAGAGGAGGTAGTGGAAGCAGACATAGTAGCAGCATTCAAGAAGCACCTGGATGAATACATGAATAGGAATGGAATAAAGGGATATGGATTCTGTAAGTGAAGACAGTTTTAGTTTTTTAGTTTTAGTTTTTTAATTTTAGTTTTAGTTTTAGTATTAGTATGGAAGGGCAAAATGTGTCAGGGCCAAAGGGCCTGTTCCTGAACTATATTGTTCTTGGTTCTTCCTTATTCTATGGCAGGTACTCATCTAACTCAGCCAATGTTGTTTACCTCATGCTGCAGGCAAGAATGCCCCGAGGCATGGCATATTGGTGAGACTATGCCGAAACTATGGCAACGGATGAATGGACACCCCACAGCAATCGTCAGACATGAATGTTCCCTCCCAGTCAGGGAACACTTCGGTGGTCAATGACATTCAGCCTCCAATCTTCGGGTAAACGTCCTCCAAGGTGGCCTTCGAGATGCACAACAACACAGAATTGCTTAGCAGAAACTGATACCCAAGTTCCGTATACATGAAGATGGCCTTAAACATTGAGCTACATGTAACCCCACCATATTTTCTGTATTTGTAAAATCTTCCTTACTGTTCGATTTGATACTATCACCTTGATAACTTATGATCTCTTAATCTTAATTAGCTTGTATAGTTTTGGATTACTTGTTACTTTGGTTAGGCCCTCAGCATGCGGCTATTATACTTGTCAAGTTATCTAGCCATTTGGTTTGTCTCCAGCACCATCTTATTTTTAAGTTGTTGTAATTATCTCTCTGCCTCAGTTAATTGGATCATAGGTCATCTCTTCACCTGCTATTCAGCTGTTGACATTTTACTCATCCCATCTGACACTTTTGATCACCTGCAGAGACTTGTTATCTTTTGATCTCTCTGCCTATAAATTCTGTGCCTGTGTGCTTCCCTTCCCTTCACTTCACCTGACAAAGGAACAGTGCTCCGACAGCTTGTGATTTCAACTAAATCTGTTGGACTCTAACCTGGTCTCTAAAATAGAAAAAGGCAGGATAGATAAAGATAAATTATTTCCACTAGTCACTGATTCTAGAACTAGAGGGTGTTGTCTGAGAATTAGAGCCAGATTATTCAACTGAGATGTTAGGAAGTACTTCTGTGCAAAGTAGACATTTGGAATTCTATTGCACAAATGTCAGTGGATGCAGGATTAGGTGTTAATTTTAAATCTGATAGAAAATTTTGTTAAGCAAAATTTTAAGGGATATGGGTCAAAGGGAGATATATGGAGTTAGGCCACAGATCAGCCATGATTTCATTGAATAGTGGAACAGGTGTGAGGGGTTGAATGACTTACTCCTATTCCTATGTTTTTATGGAACCCCCACACACCCTCTCTCTCACACACTTATAGACTGATATAGTTAATTTAGATAGAAATAAAATAATTCTAATTTGCTGATTCAATTAAACAGGTTCAAACAATGAATACCAGATCTTCATGAAATCCTTGGAAAATGAGTTATTCACAGTCACATAGAACTGTACGTCTTTGAAATCCAAAGTCACTGATTAGTGCAAGAAATTTCAGGAGACTTACGAGTATTTGCAACTTTCTTACGGGGGGAGTTTTTTCTCAATAATTAATAATTCAATAATTGGAGAGAAAACTAGAAGGTAAATTGAAGAGCTTGACTGGGGAGCATGTAGCAAAAAGAATTCAGTCAGAACCAGTTCTCTCCCTTTTTTGTCTTTTTATTTAACATTCTCTGTGGTTAGCTGGTTAGCTAACCACAGTTGACAACCACAGTCTTTTGATCAGTTCAACAGCAAACCCTAAGCATAGTAACTGCTTGGTGCCAATTCATCTAAAGTGTTCTTCGATCAGTCATTAAGTTGCATTACTTTCCAGGCCAGTTCTCAACTGATTACATTTGTCTTTGTTCACTTTCTTTTTAAAACAAGCAAGCTTTTCAAAGTGCTGTTCTTGACCTCAACTACAATTCCAATCCAAAATAAAGAGGAGGTTTAAAGAAAAATTGAAAGAAATACTTTAATGGAAGGATGCATCATCAGTAGCTAATGAAGGAAATCAAAGATCGTATCAAATTTCATGATGCCATTTTGTTTTGTAGTATAAATCCTGGTGTTTCCTTTTAACCCTTTACTCACTTCTGCAGCACACTGATCTTCATTGTCTCTCTCTGTTTAAAAGTTATCCCAGATGACCCCCAGTCTCTTGTCATAACCTGCTTGGCAAAGTACATTTGATTCGTGAGCACCATAACTCCTTGGTCATCACAAAAGTTAAAGATTTCTTAAATTCCCCAATTTACCTATCCAGTGGAATCAGGTTAATGGATACACTGATTATATTTCTGTAGTCAAAATGAACTATTTATTTACAAAAGGATCAGTTATAACCATGGACATACCAAAAATTTAGGTTATCAACATATAACTGTACTAGCTGTACTAACCTCCCTGTACTCACAGACAGACCAACAACAACTCCAATGTGGAGGACGGAATGTTGGGGAAACACAGTTCCCGAACACCAGTCCACAGGATTCAATGAGGTTTTTTTTTGCTGCTTCTATGATCTTCTGATATCCAGTTTCCTTATTTGCAGATTCTTTCAAATTTTTGCCAAGGCACACAGTGCTTGGCACATTAATTTTTCAGTCTCTCAGTCACTGGTTAAAAGTTATGGTTTATAGCAAATTGTTAAGGAGATAACTATCTTTCAATTCTTGGTTACTTCACCAGAGGGTGGAAATGAGAAATGCTGTCTCTTACAATCTGGAGATGTTCTGCCTCTGTTTGCATGTGCTCATGCATACAGACACACACCATTCAGACAATTGTTATGCTAATGATTCCTGGTCAGCATGCTGTACTAATTGAAAATCCAGTCAATAGTCTGTCAGGCAGCCCTGAACATAGAGCACAGCACTTCAGGCAGCATCCGAGGACAGGCAAAATCGACGTTTCGGGCAAAAGCCCTTCATCAGGAATAAAGGTTTATTCCTGATGAAGGGCTTTTGCCCGAAACGTCGATTTTGCCTGTCCTCGGATGCTGCCTGAATTGCTGTGCTCTTCCAGCACCACTGATCCAGAATCTGGTTTCCAGCATCTGCAGTCATTGTTTTTAGCCCTGAACATATACCTATGATGCCGTTGGGTCTCAAACATCTCTCTTCTTCTTTCCCTTCCCCCACTGTTTGAACAAATCAACAATGCAAACACAACTCTTAACTTGTTTTTAAAAGCGATACTAGTACTCATTTCACAGTGCTTGGTTTACAGCAGTCCTTTTTTCATTTTGGTCCATTATCCAAAACAAAAATAAGCGTGTGGTCTTTACACTAGACATAAATGAATTATCTTTGCATTGGCAGCGTGTAATGAATAGTGTTAGGAGATCTGTGTGGAACATTCATCTCTTTTCAATATATATCAATAACGTGGCTGAAAGGAATGACTGGATGTACAGTTGCTAAATTTGTTGTTAACAAGATTGGTAAGAAAGTAGGTTGTGAGGAGGATATAAGGAATCTACAAAGGGAGATACAGTATAATCCAGGAATGTGTAAATTTCTTCTGTTGAAAAAATTCACATTGTACTGAGGGAACTTGGTGTCTTGGTATGTGAATCACAAAAAATGTTCAGTATGCAGATTCAGCAAGTTAATTACAAGGCATCTGCAATTTTAACTTATATTGCAAAAACAAATGAATATAAAAGTAAAGACATTTTGCTGCAATTGTACAGGGCTTTGGAGAGACCACATCTAGAGGACTGAGTACAGTTTTAGTCTCCTTTTTTTTAGACCCTTTTTTTAAAAAAGGACATAATTGCTTTGAAAGCAGTTCAGAGAAGGTTCACTCAACTGATTCTTGGGATGAGTGGGTTAGTTTATGAGGAAATGGTGGACAAGTTGGGTTTGTATCCATTGAAGTTTAGAAGATCTTAGTGAAGCAGATTAAATTCTTATTGTAATAGAATTGTGAATGCTTGATATCTGAAACAAACAAAAATCAGAAACTACTGGAAAAATTCAGCAGGTCTGGCAACATCTCTGGTGAGAAAAAGTTTATATTTTGAGTGTGATGACCTTCTTCAGAAATAGATTCTCAGTGCAGTTGACAGGGTGAATGCTGAGAAGGCATTTAAGATGAAGATGAGGATAACTTCTTTTTGCCTGGAGAGTTGAGAGTCTGTTGCACTGTTTTTCCCCAGAGTGGCAGAGGTAGAAACATGACGTACTTTCAAAGCCGAAGTAGATTCACATTCACTCTCTTGAGTCAAGAACCTTAAGGGTATTTGGGGCTAAGTAGGATGAGGCTGCAATCAGATCAGTCGTGATCTTCACAAATGTTAGAGGAGGCATGAGAACTGAATGGTCTGATCTAAATTATTTTTTGTGAATTAAAATTCTATTGTGGTTGGCTGTAAATGATCCTATAACTGTACTTGAAGAGCAGAGGAATTCTTCTAGTGGCTTGGCAAAAATTTCAGTCCAGAAAAAGTTTAGTTTGTTTACTTATTATAGATATTGGAGGAACCTTGCTGTACAGAAATTCTGTTATGTTTGCACAACGGTGACTACATTTTAGAAGTCATTTGATAGCTGTGAATTGCTTTGGGATACTCCGAAAATGGGCAAGTGAGCTTCAAATGCACATTTGTGTATGGAAGGTTCTTTCAGCTCTTCTAAGTGGACTGTACCTTTAAGTAACAGGTCTTGTTGAACTCTTAACTAGAAAATTTGGTACCTTTTATAAATTTTGAGCAACTGTTGTGGTAACGGCGAGGGACTCTCAAAAACATAATTAATATAAATTGACAATTAATAAAAGTGGGTGGCACAGTGGTTAGCACTGCTGCCTCACAGCGCCAGAGACCCGGGTTCAATTCCCACCTCGGGCTACACTCTGTGCGGAGTTTGCACGTTTTCCCCATGTCTGCGTGGGTTTCCTCTGGGTGCTCTGGTTTCCTCCCACAATCCCAAAATGTACAGGTTAGGTTAATTGGCCATGTAAAATTGCCCGCAGTGTTAGGTAAAGGGGTAAATGTAGGGGAAATGGTCTGGGTGGGTTGCGCTTCGGCGGGTCGGTGTGGACTTGTTGGGCCGAAGGGCCTGTTTCCACACTAAGTAATCTAATCTAATCTAATCTTAAAAAAAAATATGGTGGAAGTGAACAAGCCATGTTCCATACTTGGTGGATGCAGATCTGTTTTTCGCTTAATATAGTTTTCTTCTCCATCCCCTTTCCTGAGAACAATGACTCCAATCCTAACCAGACCATGGCGACTAGTCTAGTCATTCTGATTGAAAGGGGTGGGTGCATCGTGGTTTAGTTATAATGGGGTATAAAGTGTTTAATGGTGGTTTCATAAGTCATATACTTTAGGAATATAGCTTTTAATTTGTAAATTGAGACTGAGTTTGAATCAAAACTAGCTGTCAACTTTATTTATTCAATAAGGTCGCACTTAGGACACTGAGCTTTAGACAAAGGATGATCATTTTGGCATTTTTGGAGTAGTCAAGATGTCTACACTTTTCTTAGTAAAAGGTTTTAATAACTTCATCTTTGTCTGAGGATAACATGATTTAACAGCCTCTAAGTAAAGGAAACGATGGAGCAAAGAAGTCTTGAAAGAAGAAATTATACCCATTAGAGAAAGAAATTCTTCATTTGGGTCACAGGACTGAAAGATTATTTTGAAGATAACATTAATCAGTTTACATTTCTGTTTAGAGTATCCCCCAGATATTAGATTTCCATGGAGATGAATGAGATTAGGATGGTTTCCTTTTTAAAGTTATTTATATTATTTTATCTCAGAATGCAGTCAGTCAGCCATTTGTTCCAGAAATTCCACAGGAGCTGTGGGAGTCAGTTAAGGAAGAAAGCAGTGTATTCCATTCCAAACAGAACAAGGAGCTTGGCGACCATTAGGAGCCAAGGGTGTTCCTGTTTTTGTTTGAGATCACTAAGCAGGAATGTGGTGAAACTCCAAAGCGTGAGCTCTGTCCACAGCCATAGCATTTCAAAGGAAAGGTGGAGATTGCTTAGCCAAAAGCTATTGGAAATATCCACATGAAATCTTGCACTTCTTATAGCTGGAATTAAAGTGAATCCTAGAGAGCTGTGGCTTTCCTGCTTTTGGTTTGGCCCCAGAAAAAAATGAATTGGAAGGAGAAGTGAATTCAAGATCTTGTAAAGTATAAGAAATTTTGTGGGCAAAGTGTAAGCAGAATATATCCTTATGTAATTACTTACTATTGTCCTAGATTGTTGGCACTTGGTTTGCTTATTTTTTTCTATACAGAGAAGATTGTTTTTAAAATATGAAATTGAGTGGTGTAGTTAATCACTGCTATTTGACTTTCTTTTTAAATATTAACAGCAGGAGTCATAACATCAGGACCTACTAGATAAATGAGCAGGTTTGTGAACTCTGACTAAGTAACTTCCTTTTGCCGTTGGCTCGGATCAGCTAACTTACAACCTTGGCTCAGTGCCACACTGCAATATATTTACACATCTAATGTATGGAAAGCATGATAATGTCTTGTTTTGATAATGGCAGATTCTGAACAATTGAGTGATATTGATTTTGCTGTAAAGTTTGTCATGTTTATTTAGATCTGTTTTAATAAAAAGTTCAGGCTTCTTTCAGCAGCCGTGGTCTTGTGACCAAACATTTTTATCTGATTGCTCTGTATTTGTTATGACTGATTCAGCTGCATCAGAATTTCCTGCACTACGTGACAAAGAATGCAGTTTTAATTTTTAGATAGCAATTTTGGTACTGTTTTGAAGACAACTATGTCAATCTAAAATGCCAACAGCCTTTACGTAAATGTCTTCTTTTGTGACTTACATTGATACTTGTGATTTTACCACTTTAAAATCTGGGTTTTAATGATTATTGGTCATAAATTTACAGCTTGATCTGTCAAAAGAGTAAGAAACATGACGGACACTTGAAAATGCTCAAGGATGCCCTCATAAGAACCGATGTTCAACTTATTGACCACCAGTTGATGTGCCACAGCGAGAGACCGGAATGACCTCCTCCGGAGACAAACACAGGCTGCAACAGACTGGGTACCCTTCATTGTCCAGTACTTCTTGGGAACTGAACGATTACACCATGTTCTTCGCAGTCTGCAACACATTATCGATGATGATGAGCACCTCGCCAAGACCTTCCCCACACTTCCATTTCTTGCCTTTAAACCTTAAACAGATCATAATTCATAGCAAACTCCCCAGCCTTCACAACAACAACACTGTATTACAGCCACTGCAAGACATGTTAGAGTATCAACACAGGTAACACAATTACGCATGGGGACATCTCCCATCATGTATGCGGCCAACGTGGTCTATCTCATACACTGTAGGCAGGATGCCCTGAGGCTTGGTACATTGGCAAGACTGAGCAGAAGCTACAACAATGGATGAATGGACACCGCACAACAAGCACCAGGCAGGAGTGTGCCTTTCCAGTCGGGGAACACTTCAGCAGTCAGAGATATTCGGCCTTGGGCCTTCGGGTGACCATCCTCCAAGACTATCCTCCCTCATATGCAAGCTCTCTCTCATGTGCGCACAAACACAAATCCTGCACTTCCACTGATACATGCACCCTCTCATGCATACTGCCTCTCTGCCGCTCTGCCTCGTGCACACTCAATCTGTCGCTCCTACATGCGCACATATATAAGCTTATAGTGTGAATTTATTTTTGCAGAATTACACTTTATTTTGCTCAAAAGCAGCATGAATCCATGTAAAACTCTGCAAAATGATGCGGAGGGTTTTTCAGTCTGACATACCATTGGGACACAGACAGACTTCACATCTATTGTTTAAAAAGCTGAGCTATCTTGAGAATGTAATTTAAAGAAGTTCTGGGATTTATATATCTAAGAACAGAAACCAGCATATCCCATTATAAAAGATGAACATTTTAATCTAAGATTGTTTACTGTATGGCATCTCTATGACACTTTGGCTATAAATTCTGTGACGTGATCTTAACCTCCACAATCACCTGATGAAGGAGCAGTACTCTGAAAGTTGGTGCTTCCAAATAAACCTGTTACACTATAACCTGATGTTTGGTGATTTTTAACTTTGTCCACTCTAGTCCAACACTGGCCCTTCCAAATCATGGTATTTAAACATGGTTTCTTTTAAGATAACCTAAGGTGCTTTACAGGCATCAAAATGCTTTATGAAGTGTACAAAGTTAAAAATCACACAACACCAGGCTATAGTCCAACAGGTTTAATTGGAAGCAGACTAGTTTTCGGAGCGTTGCTCCTTCATCAGGTGATAGTGGAGGGCTCAATCTTAACACACAGAATTTATAGCAAAAATTTACAGTGTGATGTAACTGAAACTATACATTGAAAAATTGATTGTCTGTTAAGTCTTTCATCTGTTAGAATACCATGATAGTTTCACTTCTTTCATGTGTCAATCACAAAACTTTTTTTAAAAAGTTGCATTCTCAGGTTAGCTGTTCACAATGGTGATAGCTGGACAATATGTTGAAGGTGTTAGCCCCCTGTGTTCTGTCTGTGCCATATTGTTTAGATTGATTCTAATCTAAAAAGTGAGATAACGGAGTTTTACATGAATGCATGCAGTTTTGAGCAAAGTACAATGTAATCCTGAAAGTACAAATTCACCCCACAAACTATGTGTGCGTGTGGGTCTGTGTCTGTCTGTTTGTCTGGGTTGGGGGTTGTGAGTGTGAGAAAGTGTGTGTGTGTGTGTGTGGTGAGTGAAGAGTGTCTTAAGTCTGTGAGGGGGGTGCATGTGGGTATGTGTGTAGGAGTATCTGTCTGTGTGTATAGTGCAATGGTGGTCACCTGTAATGTGACATGAATTCAAGGTCCCGGTTGAGGCCCTCCCTATGGGTGCCGAACTTAGCTAACAGCCTCTGCTTGGCCACTTTTTTGCTGCTGCCTGTCCCGAAGTCCGCCTTGGAGGATGGTCACCTGAAAGTCTGAAGTCGAATGTCCTGGACCACTGAAATGTTCCCCAACTGGGAGGGAACACTCCTGTCTGTTGATTGTTGTGCGGTGCCCATTCATCTGTTGTCGTAGCCTTTGCTCTGTTTCCCCAATGTACCATGCCTCCGGGCATCCTTGCCTGCAACGTATAAGATAGACAACGTTGGCTGAGTCACATGAGTACCTGCCATGTACAAGGTGGGAGGTGTCCCCACACATAATGGTGGTATCTATGTCCACACTCCGACACATCTTGAAGCGCCTACCGTGACAGGGTTGTATGGAGTTGTCCTGAGAGCTGGGAAGCTTGCTACGAACAATGATCTGTTTGAGGTTTGGCGGTCGTTTAAAGGCAAGTAGTGGAGGTGTGGGGAAGGTCTTGGTGAGGTGCTCGTCCTCATTGATAATGTGTTGCAGGTCACGAAGAACATGGCGTAGTTTTTCAGCTCCTGGGAAATACTGAACAATGAAGGGTACCCTGTCTGTTGTAGCACGTGTCTGTCTCCTGAGGAGGTCATTACGGTTCCTTGCTGTGGCATGTCGGAACTGGCAGTCGATGAGTTGGGCATTGTACCCCGTTCTTGTGAGGGCATCCCTGAGTACTTCCAGGTGTCAGTCACGTTCCACCTCATCTGAGCAGATCCGGTGTACGCGTAGGGCTTGTCCATGGGGGATGGCTGTTTTAATATGTTTTGGGTGGAAGCTGGAGAAGTGTAGCATTGTGAGGTTGTCTGTGGGTTTGCGTGGAGTGTGGTGCTGAGGTGTCCATCCTTGATGGAGTTGCATGTCTCCAAGAATGAGACAGATAGTCGAGAGTAGTCCATAGTGAGTTTAATGGCGGGATGAAACTTGTTGATGTCCCTGTGTAGTTTTATCAGTGACTCCTCGTCATGGGTCCAGAGGAAGAAAATGTTGTCAATGTACCTGGTGTATTATGTTGGTTGGAGATCCTGCTAAGAGAAGAAGTCTTGTTCGAACCTGTGCATAAAAATGTTGGCATATTGGGGTGCAAATTTGCTCCCCATGGCTGTTCCATGTGTCTGGATGAAGAACTGGTTGTCAAAGGTGAAGACGTTGTGATCAAGGATAAAGCAGATGAGTTGTAGGATGGTGTTTGGAGATTAGCAGTTGTTGGTGTTGAGTACTGAGGCTGTTGTCGCGATGTCATTGTGGGGTATGCTGGTGTAGAGTGAATTTATGAAGTGTAGTCCCCATTGTCATGTTGGAAGTGTGGCAATCAATTTGCATTTCAAGCTTTGACAAACAACTGATTGTGATCAGATAGTCTGGTAATGTTGATTCAGCCTAAATATTGATCAAGGCACAGTCCTTTGAAATACTGCCATGAGATTTTATACTTTGAATTGAGAGAGATTAATGTTACATCTGAAATCATGCGTTTCCAACAGTATACTACTCATTAGTGTACTGGAGCATCAGCCTTGATTTTTGTGTTCAAGCCCCTGCAGTGTAACCTGAGCCTGAACCTTCTAATTCAAAAGTGAGTGTTTCCAACTGAGCCATGGGTAGTGACTGTGTAACAAAAGCTTCCACATAAGTGGAAGGTAAATTGAATCCATCAGCAATGCATTACATAAAGTATATATGCACCTCATATAAGTGAAATGTCAATGCTTTTGCATTTCTTAAATAATTAATGGCTTTAAAAATAAAATACAGTTTATTCTTTGGCATTTAGTTGCTTTGCAGTGAGTATTAAAGATTAAAATAATCTGTTTGATCCCCAATCCAATACCATTGGGGATTATTCTAAAACAACAGTATTTGGGGAGTAATTGCATGATAGCAATAGGACAACATATGAATGTTTGAGCCCTAGCTGGAAGTTCTAAGTTTGGGAAAGTGTATAGGACAGAGCCAAAGAGAAGGCTATATAGATGGTTTTAGATGCAACAAAATCCTTTAATGTTTTGCAATAGATGCAAGTATGAACTAACTGGTTTGAAGAAGTAATTTATGCCAGAGAAATACTATCCTGGGTTGTCTTTTCTGTTGAGGTGATCCTAGATATGGGATCAAATTAATTTGAGTGCGTTACAGTTATAATTGATATATTGAAGCAAATATCTGTGGGGCATGCACAGCGTGCACTTGTTTGTGGTTCTCTGACTTGAGAGTAAAGTAGTTGTATCAAGGTAAACAGCCAGGGTGGTGCATATGCATATTAAAGCAGAGCTAAGGAGACAGTTAAGCTGGTCCCCAACAGCAATGAAAGCTTGCTGAATAGAGAATCAAAGCAGAAAGACATATCGTGGGAGGTGATAGAGTTTGGTAAGATTCTGAGGGTGGTGGATTTGCAAGAAGTGTCTAAGGTAGATGATAAGGGAGACAAAATCAGTATGCAGTAACCTTGGTGACAAAATATTGGGAAGAGAAGTCATAGAATCATAGAGATGTACAGCACGGAAACAGACCCTTTGGTCCAAGCAGATATCCTAAATTAATCTACAATCATTTGCCAGCATTTGGCTCATATCCCTTCCTATTTATGTACCCATCCAGATGCCTTTCAAATGTTGTAACTGTACTAGCTTCCATGACTTCCTTGACAGTTCATTCCATTCATGCATCACCTTCTGTTTGAAAAAGTTACCCCTCACATCCCTTTTAAATCTTTACCCTCTCACCTTAAAACAGCAGAGATTAGATTAGATTACTCCGTGTGGAAACAGGCCCTTCGGCCCAACAAGCCCACACCGACCCGCTGAAGCGCAACCTACCCAGACCCATTGCCCCTTCACCTAACACTACGGGCAATTTAGCATGGCCAATTCACTTAACCTGCACGTTTTTGGACTGTGGGAGGAAACCGGAGCACCCGGAGGAAACCCACGCAGACACAGGGAGAATGTGCAAACTCCACACAGTCAGTCGCCTGAGGCAGGAATTGAACCCGGGTCTCTGGCGCTGTGAGGCAGCAGTGCCAGCCACTGTGCCACCGTGCCAGAGATGGTCAAGTTAATCTGGATGCCTTTGGGTGAGAGTGGTGGAGGTTAAACAAAAGCACTGACTTGAAACAGAGGTTATAGAAAAAGAATACATCAATATGCTTATTCTGAAGAAGTCATACCAGACTCTAAACATTAACTATAATTCTTTCTGTACAGATTCCTCCAGCACTGAGCCTATCTAGCATTGTGCTTTTCAAATTTCCAACATCTGCAGTATTTAGCCTTTATCAGTCATAGTTAATTGATCTTGTTGACAACAAAAGTATACAGTACTCTGTGAATCCACTTAGTGAATGGTCAATAATTCAAATCATTCATTTTCACTTTTGATAATGGACAGCAGTCCAGAACTTTCTTGCTTTCTTTCTAAAATGAAGAAAAGATTTCTCTTGATAATAAGTGAGAAATATAAAGTTTGAAATGGATTCCTAAAATTTTAAGAGCCATGTTTTAATGAAGTATATGAATAGGAAGGGTTCAGAAGGCTATGGAACTGGATTAGGATATCTGGTCGGCCTGGATCAGTTGGATGAAGGGTCTGTTTCTGTGCTGTACATCTCTATGACTCTAAGTTATCAACTTAAATCATCAAACTTAAATTTAGAGAGCTGTGGGGATTTGAAATATGTATGACTAGATTTGTGAAGGTTTGTAGCTCAGGTTGAGATTTAGGGTGTAGGTTTGCTCGCTGAGCTGTAGGTTTGATATCCAGACGTTTCATTACCTGGCTAGGTAACATCAACAGTGGTGACCTCCAAGTGAAGCGAAGCTGTTGTCTCCTGCTTTCTATTTGTGTTTGTCCTGGATGGGGTTCCAGACAGTTGCACCTACTCTAAGCCGAAAGAGGGAAGGAAACAAACTGAACACACAAGAAAAGAAAGCCCTAGAAATCCTCAAAAAAGACCAAAACATCGTTATATTACCTGCAGACAAAGGTCGGCTCACAGTCATCCTGAACAGAAAGGACTACATTGAGAAAGCCAATGCACTATTCGCAGACACCAACACCTACCAACAGGTGGCGCTAGACCTGACCCCTCAACTAGGAAACAAAATTACATATCTCCTAAGAAAATTACACCATTCCGGACAATTAAAACAAGACGGAATTCCAGAAAATGAAACCAGACGGGATCAACGCCCCACGATTTTACGGACTACCAAAAATCCATAAACCCAGGAGCCCCCCTCAGACCCATAGTCTTGCTACCCGGAACACCAACTTACAGACTAGCCAAAGAACTACACGCAAGACTGAAATACCTAGTAGAAGAGTCACAGCACTCCATCCACTCCACCCAGGAATTCCTAAAGATCATCAAAAACACCAAAATAGAGGAAGACGAAACAGTGATCTCATTCGACGTAACAGCACTGTTCACCTCCATCAACATCGACCTGGCAAAGGAAACACTTACCGTACTTTTAGAAGAGACCATCTCACACACCCCAACCACCATCAATCACATTGCCAACGAAAACGTCATGAAGCTAGTGGACCTGTGCCTCACCACCCACTTCACCTTCAACAACATAATCTACAACAAACCAACGGTACACCCATGGGATCTCCGCTATCGGGATTCATAGCAGAAGCGGTAATGCAAAGACCAGAACAAACAGCCCTACCAACCATCGAACCAAAAATCTGGGTCTGCTACGTAGATGACACCTTTGTCATCACAAAACGAAACAAGATAGATTAGACATTTAACATCATCAACAACACCCTCACAGGCATAAAGTTCACCAAGGAGGAAGAAACCAACAACAAACTCACATTCCTGGACGTCACAGTCGAAAGAAAGGACAACGGAGAACTACAAACCTGCGTATACAGAAAACCGACAAACACTGACCAAATACTTAACTACACCAGCAACCGTCCCAACACACACAAAAGAAGCTGTATCAGAACACTATTCCAATGAGCCACCTCACACTGCAGCACAGACGAACTTCAAAAAACACAGGAGAACCACCTATACAATGTATTCAAGAAGAACGGATACTCAAAAAACAGTGTGCAGATTCCTCCAGAACAAACCACGACAAGCAGACCAAACACAGCCAGAAACCCTAACCACCTTATCATACATCAAAGAAGTTTCAAAAATGACAGCCAGACTACTAAGACCCCTCGGAATCCTAGTAGCGCACAAACCCACCAACACTCTCAAACAAAAACTAACAAACTTATAAGACCCGGTACAACCCATGGACAAAACCAACGTCATCTACAAAATTCCATGCAAGGACTGCCACAAACACACTGTAGGACAAACAGGAAGAAAGTTAGCCACCAGGATACAGGAATATCAGCTAGCCACAAAAAGACATGACCTTCTCTCCCTTGTAGCCCTACACACGGATGAAAAAAAACCCCACCATTTCGACTGGGACAACACATCTATCCTGGGACAGGCTAAACAAAGACATGCCAGAGGATTCCTAGAGGCCTGGCACTCCAACCACAACGCCATAAACAAACACACAGATCTAGATACCATCTATCAACCTCTCAGAAAACGAACAGGAAATGACATCATCTCGAACCCCATCCAGTACAAACATATAAATAGAAAGCAGGAGACAACAGCTTCACTTCACTTGGAGGTTGCCACTGATGTTACCTAGCCAGGTAATGAAATGTCTGGATATCAAACCTACAGCTCAGCGAGCAAACCTACACCCTAAATGTATGACTAGAGAATAGGAAAATGTGAAAGGTAACAAACGTGGGATTGTTATACTTGTGAATGCCCTGTAACTTCAGTGTGTTTCTTTTATTTCTATATTTGCTCTTCGTATATTTACTAAACTTAGAATATACGTGTGGTGTGATAAATAATCAGGAAAATAGTTTGGTTTTTAAAAGAAATGTACAAGTATCTGATGGAAATAGAAATAGCTAGAGATTTGTTTTGACCTTTTAACACTTATGTTGGGTTTTGCTTTTGTTTCAATTCTTGCATTAACAGTGAATAAATCCAGTTTATTCTTTGGCATTCTTCATGTCATAGTTGACTTTGTGGTGAAACATTTTGCTTTTTATCATCCCCTACTTGTCATTTTTGAGGAATATTGGCACAATATTTCAAACTGAGGTTAATTTATGTCCAAAATTAACAGTTAAATGCACTTTGCAGTGAATAGTTAATTGCTGAATTTAGTACATAGTTAAGGCAAACCTTGATTTTGTATGTATTTGAGTGTTGCCGACACAACATGAATCCAGATGTTATACAAAATTATTTCCTGCGTTTTTGTAACAGGTCTTTACAGGCCATCTTCTATTTAAAGGGCATCTTTTACCCAGTTCTTATGTAATGGAGTAGCAATAAAACTTCCTGATGCAATACCTGTATTATAAAATACACATTACACGGAGTGGCAAATTGAGTGTTTAATCATTTCTCAAGTAGCCATAAAAGAAAATCATCTTGCTTTAGTGAAAAATTGTGATAAATCTGACATTGATCATGAGTTAGATACTAAATGAAAACAGAATGAACTACAGGTGCTGGAAATCAGAAACAAAAACAGAAATTGCTGGAAAAGCTCAGTAGGTCTGGCAGTATCTGTGGAGAGAAATCAGAGTCCAATGACTCCTCTTCAGAACTGATTGGTGCAGGTTGTGCTATAGGGAATTTAACAAAAATTTATTGTGTATTCTTGAGCAAGCCTTTTGGACGTGCAGAATAGGGAATTGGATAATTCTGAAATCACCCATGTTCAGTTATTCCCAAGCCTGGTGATATGTCATAAATAATCTGAATATGTGCTTCTATAATTGTAGTAAAAGCATTACATTTTTAAAATTGCTTTTAATATTTGTTGGAAGATATTTTCTTACATTTATAGGGTCATAGTTATACATCACGGAAACATGACCCTTAGGTCCAACTCATCCTCGTCGATTAAATATTCTAAATAAATTTAGTCCCATTTGCTAGCGTTTGGTTCACACCCCTCTAAACCTTTCCTATTTATGTACCCACCCAGATGCCTTTTAAATGTTATAATTGTATCTGCCTTGACCACCACCTTTTGTATATACGCATTACCTTCTGCATGAAAATATTGCCCCTTAGGTCCCTTATTAAATCTTTCCCTTCTCACCTTAAACCTTTGAGCATCCCCATTTTAGATGTCTACTCCAAGTGTGAGTTGATGATCTACAAGGGAAAGTATTAGTGTCTCTTGAAATCTTTGTTGACCAGATATATGATTCTGTTTTGCATCAGAAAAATGATGCTCCTTTGGAGGAGGGGACAGGTGAGTTTCAAAGGTGTTTTGAGTGAAAGACTTTCTATTAATGAGATGCATTTTTTATTTTTTGGTGATAACTTCCAAGATGTTTCTTGGAATTTCTGAGGGTTTGTTAATAGTTTCCAGTTGTTACTATGAACATATGTGCCTTTTTTAGTGTTGTTGTCTTTGTTAACTAACTTCACTTATTCAAGTCTGCTATTTCAACATATTAATCTCATTAGATGACATAATTCTCAAACTCTTCAAATTGTTCCTTGGTTTTACCACTCCCCATCCTCTCCAGCCCCACAACTCAGATCTTTACACAACTAATTCTGGCCTCTTGTGCATTTCCAATTTTAATTGGTTTACCATTGTTGGTTGTGCCTTCACTTCATTTTACCTTGCTTTCCTCCTTTTAAGACTTTTTTTCAAATCTATCTTGTTGATCAGGCTTTTGGTCATCTGCCCCAATATCTACTTGATAGCTTGGTTTCATCATTAGTTTGCCATGAAATGATACAGTGCTAGGTGAATATTACTATATAAATATATGCATGCTGTGTGTCACAACATTTTCATTTATGGCAAGGACCAGATTCATACAGCACAATTTTAAAACTAGAGCATATCTTTTGCCTCACTTGTTATCCACCATAAAAGATATTTATAGAATTAATAAATTGAGCTCAAACATCTTTGGCCAGAACAATTTTGAAAACTAGTGAATGGATTTTACTAGTTCTATTTATGGTAAATATGGTTTGTTTTATTTTAAATAAAGCAAATGTTGTTTCTTATACTATACTCACTGTGTTCACTATGAATGTCTTCTGGTTGAGAAGGATAACATGGTAGCTGAACATGGATTGCATGATGTAATTGAAATTGTAATAATTCAAGAATATGTTAAGCAATGACTAACTGTACAATAAATTGTACAGTTTATTTATACTATAATGTACCTGTCTGTTTAGGAAGTGCAGGAATGTGGCACATATTTAAAAACGATCTCTCGTTACATTTTTCAGACATCTTAGAGTTTCAGTTAATAGAGGTGGATGGGCAAATTCAAGAATGCAAGTGAGCCTTTAGACCCATTCATGAGCTTGTGCAATGTCTCAAAGTTGTCTCCAATGTTACAGTAATAAGTAAAGCTTGCAGTTTCACCTTGCTGCTATGCATAGCAGCATGAGTGGTATTCTTCTGTAAAGTATGCTGCTTTCAAATCAAAACAAATTAAGTGGACTTCGTATTGATTAGATTAGCTTGATTGAATGAGACGTTGGTGAAAGTTGATACTGTTTATAACTGAGTAACTTATATCATCACAGAAAATACTGTTTCTAGAAAAATTAAATCCAAAATTTTACAAAACCAGATACAAACAAGGCTACTGGTCAGTCTATTTTGCAGAGGAATCTGAGGAGCACGTGGAATTTAGGAAACTGCGTAGATGGTACATTTTCTGACAGTTACCGTTTTGAGCTATCAATAACCTAAGAGCTGTTCCAATTGATAGCATTGTAGTAAAATGCACCTTGCACATAACAATGTACATTTTCAAAAATCCCATCTATGTTTATGTTGCTGGCAATGTCATGGCCGTGGATTTGTATTTAATAGCACTAAGACCAGGTCAAAATCAGCCAGGAAAAAAACTTGTGGGCTCATTTACTGCATCTGTCGTGTCTGTCCCAGTCCAGCCAAGATCAAGGCTGTTAAATGAACATCAATCAACAGGTTGAGGAGGTTCTGTGATGTTGCCTTGAATTTTCAACTTCTCCATCTAGATACTCCCAACTTTGCAGAAAAAGTTTCTTCACTAAGGGATTGTTTAGGAATGATTTCCTATTGTGTGACAGGATGACCACCATTTACATTAAAGATTCTCTCAATCAGATTCTATCAACAAAATCTTCCTCAATGCCACACCTATGACTTTAGAAATAGTGGGTGCGTCACAAAAAGGCTATGTGCATATCTTTTGCTAAACAAAATACCTATAGCTTTTGGGGTGAAAACTCTGTCTTCTATGCAAACAAACTCTCCATATTGCCAAATAGTCTCTCATGCAATGTGAATTTACAACAACTTATTTGGCAAGAAATTCACTGCTAGAAATGATGTTCTGCAGTACACTGCTAACAAGTGCATTGCCACATTAGCCAAGTCTAGGTACTTTGAAGTCTGCTAGCCAGGTACAAACATGCACATATGAAATAGCAGCAGAAGTAAACCATTTTGTCCTGAGCAATAAGATCCTCGCTAAACTGTATTCAACATTCCCATCTATCCCTGACAGCCTTTGATTCTCTTGCCTGACAAGAATCCAACCACCTTTGTCGTAAAAATATTCAATGATCTCGCTTCCACTGCCTGGAGAGAGTTTTGAAGTTGCAAAAACTTCAGAAAAGAATTTTCCTCATCTCTGTCCGATAAGAATGATACCTAATTTAAAACTGTGCCTCCTATTTCTGGACTCACTCAGAAGAGCAAACATCCTTTTCACTTTGACCTTGTCAAGACCATGTTCAAGGTCTTGTGTACTTTAACCTCTGTTCTAAATTTCAAGTGAAATAGGCTGGGCTTATCCTCAGACAACTCACTTATTCCAGATATTCATCTTGTATACTGTTCTCTGAATAGCTCCAACACATTTACATCTGTCTTTAAATAAGGAGATTAAAACTGTCCACCATAACTTGAAATGTGGTATGGCCAATGCCCCATATCTGAAACTTTTATAGTTAATTCCTCTCATAGTAAAGAATAACGTCCTATCAACCTTCTTGATTGTGTGCTGTACCTGCATACTAATTTTGTGTGACTCATGTACCAGAACACCTAAATGCCTCCAAATCTCAATTTCTGCAGTTATTCTCTTTTTAAGTAGTATTCTTTTTAATACTTCCTGTCACTGTTAGTGACATTACATTTTTTACATATTATGCTCCATCCATAAAATGACCATAGTCCGTTCACTCAGTCGATTGATATCTATTCTTAATCACCTAATGTCTTCACAACAAGCTTTTCAACCTATCTTGGTGTTGTCTGCATACTTTATGATACATTCACTGTCCTCATTTAATTCATTGATGTAAATTGTTAAAGTTGAGATGTAGCACAAACCCCTGTGGCACTCCACTTATTGCATCCTTACCAAAGAGCTATTTATGCCTATTCTTTTCTATCAACCAATTCTGCTTTTAGCCACGCTATTGTGTTATCCATACATCATGAGCTTTTATTTTCCACAATTACTTTTGTGGCATCTTATCAAATATCTCTGGCTGTCCTTTATCCACAGCTCATGCAATTCCTTCAAATAATTTCAATAAATTGGTTAAACATGATTTCCCCATGAAACTATGCTGACTCCTCTTGAGTTTTGTTAAAGTGTTTAATAGAAACTTTTATAATCTCTTTACTGATCAACTCTAACACCTTTCTCCTTATGGACATCAAGCTAGCTGGCCTACAGTTTCTTTTTTTTTAGTCTGATTTGAACTTTGTAGATTTTGGAAAATTAACACCAATACATCTACTACCTCATTAAGAATCTCTTTTAAGTCCCTAGGAAGAGGTCAGTGTGGACCTGGTGACTTGTTTGCAGCTCCTTTTGTATGACTTCCCTGATGATTGTAATTTCACAAAGTTCCTTGCTCCCTTTCACTTTCTCATTAACAGCTGTTTGTGAAGACAGAAGCAAAATCTTTCTCCATTTCTTGCTCCTTTTTAAAATTGCCTACTATTAACCCCATTCTCACTTTAGAAGAACACCATTCACTATTGTTTTTCTTTTTTACGTACCTAAAGAAACTTTTGCTATCCATTATTTACCTTTGTAGCTGGCTTCTTTGCTAACCTTAATGTTTTCATCCTGATTAATTTTTAATCATTCTTTATAATCCATGATTTGATCTGCCACTCATTTTTGTGAACTTTTATGTTTTTTTCCTTAAGTTTGTTGCTTTCCCTAATTGTTTTAGTTTATCACAGATGGTGGGTCCTCTCTTACAATTGTTTTTTATCGTGGGAATATGTTTATTGTGAGTTTGCTGAAATATTTCCTTAAATGTTTGTCACTATATATCTATTGATTTATCCACCAGCCTCTGAAGCCAGTTTACTTCATCTAGCTCAGCTTTCATGCCCACACAAATGCCTGTAGTTAAGTTTTAAACGCAGAGAGTGAGGAAGGAAGCTCCGATGATTGTGGATGATGTGGAGTGATAGCAAAGAGCAATTGGTCAGTCAAGTTGTTGCCCAAGAACAATCATGGATAACACACTTCTACAGACATCTATAATCACAAGAGTTGTTAATACAGCTAGGAAATCTTTTATTCGAAAACTGGTTAGTCCTGAGGACATTTTCGGCATTTGGGTTCACTGTGGTTTGTTCAGGTCTGTTTGAGCCCTTTGGAAAAAAACTTTGTTTACCCCAAATGGATCTATAAGTGAAGATTTTTTTCCACAAAAGGCCTGAACAAACCTGGAGACATGCTGAGTTTGGCCCTTCAGGAGAAAAAGTTTTTTTTCATTCGGGCCAAGCAAGATGTTTTTTTTCCCCTAAAAGGGCCCAAACTCAACATGTCCACAAGTCCGTACAGGTCCACTTCCAAAAAGATCTTCAGTTTCTAGGTCTTTTTGTTTTTGTTTGGACATAAGGCTATGGATGCCCAAATGTAATACAAACTGTGCTTTACCTATTTGTATAATCATAGAATCCCTACAGTGTGGAAACAGGCCCTTTGGCCCAACAAGTCTAAATCGACCCTCTGAAGAGTAACCCACGCAGACCCATTCCCCTATCCAATTACTCTACGTTTACCCCTGACTAATGCACCTAACCTACACATCCCTGAACACTATGGACAATTTAGCATCTTTAACTCGCCTAACCTACACATCTTTGGACTATGGGAGGAAACTGGAGCACCCGGAGAAAACCCACGCAGACACTGGGGAAATGTGCACACGGACAGTAGCCTGAGGGTGGAATCAAACCCAGGTCCCTGGTTTTGTGAGGCAGCAGTGCTAACCACTGAACCACCATGCCACCTCTTTAAATAAGAGGATGGGGGTGGAAGTTTTGGTTTAAGGTAACATTATGGCTGTACTAAGGGAGGATACCCCTGGGAAAATGTCCAGGGACAGAAATGGGAAATAAAGGAATTGGGATTGTAGACCATCCAATAGTCTGTGCCAATGCACAGCCATGTATTTGGGATAGTTTATCTTTGGAAAAAGAGGCATGTTGTGTTCTTCTTGTGCTTGGGATACCATTATGATATAGCATGTACCGAAGAGTATAAAGGTCTTAGACTTCATCTTAGCTGGAGCCCCTTGAAGCATGTTTGGTAAAAGTGTGGTATTCTTTGTCACTTGAATAGCTTTATGTCATCCTGAACACTGAAATGCCTGTGTCTGTGCTATTTGTATTTATGTAATACTTGTGTGTTTATGTAAGGAGTTGTAATATATGTCTGTTGAATCTTTCAATTCCACATTATCTACACCTAATCCTTTACAGGTTAAATCCCAACAATTTTACACTTTGCAGACATCTGAATGAGATTCTACTTTTGAGACTTTGTGGAATAGTGCAGTGTAAAAGCGCACAAATGAAAATACTGGAGCTGCTGAATTAGTGTGCTCTTTGAAACCCCCAGCTGTAATGTATAACAGGAGTGGCAAAGCACTGTCTCCATTTCTGCCTCTTGATCTCAAATAACAGTGAATAAGATAATGTGAGTGTTCAGTGCTTAAGTTTTTTTTTATTTATTTACAATGGTAAGTATTTTGTAGTATTGATAGCGATTGTAAGATGTTCATATGTATTTGAGAAAACATTACTTAAAAAGAATTATATCAGAAAAGTCATTTGAAACTTAACTGCTAAAGATAATCATTTGAGTATTAAAAAAGGGTTTTTAAAATTACTGAAAACACTAAATTTCACTCGGCACCTCCCATTTATAATATGGTATTTCACTACTGGAAATGTAAAGGGTGCAAGTTTCCTTGTAATTCATAAACAAGTGACAAGATTACAGTGAACTATGTTGGGGTTCTGCATAGTTCAATTAGAAAATATTTTCAGTTGTTATTAGAGACCTCCGAAGCAGGTGGGACTTGAACCCAGGCTTCCTGGCTCAGAGGTAGGGACACTACCACTCTGCAATAAGAGCCCTAATAATATCTCTGACCAGGTCGATTTAGAAAATATCTCATGTGCCTGTTGTATTAAGCAGTGAAGGCATTTGGGTTTGTGCAGCACTGTCAGTCAGACTCTTTGAACCTTGCTGTGTAGTTCTTTTCTCCCTAACAGGAATATACTGTGTCTGGACTCTTGTTATCTTGTTTCTGAAGGCTTCCCATTTTCCAGCTGTCCCTTTACCTGCAAACATCTGCCCCCAGTCAGCGTTTGAAGTTAGAGTCATAGAGATGTATAGTGTGGAAACAGACCCTTCGGTCCAACCCGTCCATGCTGATCAGATACCCCAATCCAATCTAGTCCCACCTGCCAGCACCCGGCCCATATCCCTCCAAACCCTGCCTATTCATATAAGCATCCAAATGACTTTTAAATGTTGCAATTGTACCAGCCTCCTCCACGCCCTCTGGCAGCTCATTCCATACATGTACCACCCTCTGCATGACAAAGTTGCCCATTAGGTCTCTTTTATATCTTACCCCTCTCACTCTAAACCTATGCCCTCTAGTTCTGGACTCCCCCACCTCAGGGAAAAGGCTTTGTCTATTTATCCTACCCAAGCTCCTCATAATTTTGTAAACCTCTATGAGGTCACCCCTTAGCCTCCAATGCTCCAGGAAATACAGCCCCAGCCTGTTCAGCCTCTCCCCATACCTCAAATCGTCAAACCCTGGCAACATCTTTCTAAATCTTTTCTGAACCCTTTCAAGTTTTACAACATCTTTCCGATAGGAAGGAAACCAGAATTGTACGCAATATTCCAACACTGGCCTAACCAATGTCCTGTACAGCCGCAACATGACCTCCCAACTCCTGTACTCAATACTCTGACCAATAAAAGAAAGCATACCAAACGCCTTCTTCACAATCCTTTCTACCTGCGACTCCACTTTCAAGGAGCTGTGAACCTGCACTCCAAGGTCTCTTTGTTCAGCAACACTCCCTAGGACCTTACCATTAAGTGTATAAGTCCTGTTAAGATTTGCTTTCCCAAAATGCAGCCCCTCGCATTTATCTGAATTAAACTCCATCTGCCACTTCTCAGCCCATTGGCTCATCTGGTCAAGATCCTGTTGTAATCGGAGGTAACCCTCTTCGCTGTCCACTACACCTCCAATTTTGGTGTCATCTGCAAACTTACTAACTGTACCCCTTATGCTTGCATCCAAATCATTTACATGACAAAAAGTAGAGGACTCCGCACCGATCCTTGTGGCACTCCACTGGTCACATTCCTGCAGTCTGAAAAACAACCCTCCACCACCATCTTTGAGCCAATTCTGTGTTAGATGGTTGGACTGTTTGCGCTGACTGTCAATAACTTCACATACTTGATGGAAGTATTAAGAAAAAAATGTTGACTTTTGATCAAGTTCCTCATAGACGAGAATTATGACCTGTTACAGTGCTTTGGAGGTTTGTAGTTTCAGGGAGGAGGATGTTACTTTTTAAGATGCTGTCACAAAAAGTCTAAGCAAGACTTTGTTTGGATCACGATTCTCCAAGTCTGCATTGAACTTGTTGATTTTGTTCATGAAATTTCACCTCATTGCCAATCGTATGTGTTGTTAATCTTGGCACTGAACTTTCTTTTGTTGCTTGTTAAAATGTTCAGTTGGAAGCATATAATATGGGCAAAAATGCACACATTTTAATGTGATTTATTTTTGGGAATGAATATCTTGTAAAAATTTCATAAACTTTTGATTATTTGTAAAGTCTCAACATTAGTGCAGGCTTTCAAACTCAGATATTTTTAAGAATGGTAACTTTACTTTCAGCATTTCTGATAACTTCCGGTATATTTTATTTTATTAATGAATGCTAACTATGCATGGTTACATGGTCTGATCAAGTACATAGAATGTACGTCTGCCTGGTATCTGATCACAGTACTTTATGAAAACCCACTGCATCACCCAATGTGGTGCTACACAGTAGAACATTCAAAGAGGGATATTTTTACCTTACTCCTGTATTGAAAGTATCACTTCAGATAATAAAACTTCCAGTGCATCTCATGACCCATTGGTTGAGCAAGAATAACTGTGACCCATGCTGTGCAAAAGCAATCTTAAAATGTACTAATTTTCAATCTGCTGAAAGGAAGTAATGATTAAAATAACAAAGACTACAGAGTTTTGAATGAAAACCACTATGTGTGCAGACTTCTTACTTACTAAATCAATGTCATTGAAACTTAATTAATTAATTCTGAATATCTTACAGCTCTTATTTTGAACAGACTTTGTTTTCCCTAGAAAGCCTTTTTGTTAGGATTAAAGAGAGCATATATCAGCCAATTTAAATTAATCCTAACTGCATGTTCAGATTGGCCTATCAAATGCTTCAAAACTATTTTCTGGATTAGTTGCTATTCTGCTGACAAATGTTGGAAGTCCATCCATAATTGTTGTGACCAATGTATTCATTCACTTTGTTTTATTGCTCTTGCATTGATTTTTGTCCATGTTTGTATGTAGTAATCTTATATTTTATCAGTATCTTGCTAATGTTGACAGAAATACGTGGAGAGCAAGAATTACTCCTCAGTGTTAATAGGTGTGTATAGCATTCAATTATGAGAGTTCTGGCATTGCATTTTGAAACTGCAAGCAATAATTATGTTTACTTGCATTATTTTGGTAAATAATTTTCCATATAAGGTAAAGCCACTATTCCCACCAGACCATATGGCTGCTGTCTCATTCAAGAGTGATGACTGACTAGTGGTGGGTTTAACGTGAGTGTCACCACATCTCAGGCAGGGGGAGAGGTTGAGATGGAGAGCCTTCATTGCAACCTCAGCCTCGCTCCACATCATAAACTGGCTGTGTAGCCAGCTGAGCTAACCAATCCCCAGTATACCCTACTTCACTTTCCTGTCCTAGTGAGCTGACAGTTGACCCATTTATAACCAGGAAAACAGCAGGTATTGTTACATTGCTGACAACAGCTGCTTTCCTCTGCTGGATGTGTTGCTATTGACAACATTAACAAAAGCACCTTGTGTTGGTACTTCAGTTTGGTGGAATTAGTAATGCTAATTACCTTACAACACTGTAAGCAGTGGCATTGATAAGTGCACATTGTGAGCCTTTGAAAACTTGCATTTGGTTACATGATAATCATATGACTTGGCATTACTAGGTAGATAGGAGTATAACCCTATAATATTTCCTGTATTTTGTAGCTGTGTTATTACTGCAGCCGTGATTCCTCCTTTAATTTTAGCTCTGAAATATAGCATTCGTTGGGCAACGGTGATCCAGACATGTCAACATAGATTTTGTCAGCATAAACTGATGAAGTTATCCTTTAATCAAGAGTGCAAGCTGCACAAATTCTTTTCTGATATGGGACATTATATAAAGGCTGCATTGCAGAAACACATTGCATGTTTATACTTCTGCTCTAAATAGGATATACCTACTCCTCAAAACTCTCATCATACTATGTCTTGAGCCCAGCTGAGATAATGACAAAGCAGCTGGAGAGGAGAGGCACTCTGGGAATGACATTCGCTCATTTACTTTTCTAATTTCCTTGTGAGTACATTGAGTGCTTACTGTGTTCTCAGGCAAGCAGGTCAGAAACTAGGAGCTCAGTCATTTTCATGTAGGATTATAAATCCAAGATAATGCCCTTAATGTTATGGTACAGTAGAACTTTAATTACGACACCCTGATGCTTTTCAACAGAAGTTTTTAAATTGCCATTCCTTTAGGTATGCTTCCATTTAATAGTGCAAGTTGTATGAATCTGAATCCCATGTGTTGACTTCCAGTATTAATTTTGCCAAACTCGACTTCATCATCCAGTCAGAAAAGTTGTCAACATTTCTTCAAATCAACAATACTGCTTTTGGAAATATAAATAGGTGAAACAATTATATGGACATTGAACCTTTGGGACTCCGCAGATCACTATGTAAAAGTGCCGATTAACTCTTGTGTGTCCTTTTCTTGAGCTCTTTCCCAGGATGTCAAAACTTAAACTTCTCAAGAGCCTATTTTATGTTAAAACCTTCATGATTTTAAATTAAAATCGACCACTAATACTTTTGAAAAATAGTGTTGTATGACTATAGGCTATCGCAAATACCTCCCTAGTTGATCAATAGTTTTAAGATGTAGCCACTGATGTGATGCCAGGAACTCCACAGCTTACTTTCACATAGCAAATTCTCTCAAATGGCAATATGATAAATGCCAAATAATGTGTATTTTTAACATTACTTCGGAGGTAAATCTTGGCCAGGTCACTGTGGATAACCTGTCTCTTCTTGTAAGGAGTACTGTCTGAACTTTGCATCCACCTGAAGGGGTAGATGGGGTATAATGCCTCATCCAAAAGGCTGTATCTCTCACTGTGCAGCACTCCCTCAGTTTTCCAGTGGCATGTCAGGCTTGATTTTTATATTTTTAAATTAACCTATTCAGAGATGCTAATATGCACCTCTGGACATGTGGAATTTGAACTTGGTTCTCCTGGCTCAGAGATAAAGGTAATACTCCTGCATCACAAGAGCCCTTGACTTAGATTTTTATGTTTGACGTCCGGAATGGGAGTTGAATCCATGCTCCAAAATCAGGTGATAGTGTCTACAACTGAGTCACAGCTAACGTACAGATTTTTATTTGTTTTTTTTTCTATTTCTTTTTATCTGTGAGACTTCTGGTATAATTGGCCCTGGACCTTCATATAGGTTTCTCAGTTTAAAGAAAATGTGCTGTCCTGTTGTGTTTAAAGATCATGACAAAAATGGAATTTTGTGATTTGCAAAGTTTTTACCTGGAATTCCAAGTTCTGCAATGCAATTTTCTTGGGTTACCCCTCAAAAGAAGGATATCATAGGCCACAGAGGGAGTAAAATGTCATGGGCAAGTGGCATCAGGCCATTGATGGAAACATTCGAGGTCAGGCCACTTGCCCTAGACAGAGAATGGTTTGTATTTGGAAATCCAGAAACAGTCAACAAAAATGAACATGAACAGTTATTTAAAAATTATTAAAATAATTATGATGTCTGTCCAATATCTTGTCCTGAGGAAGGGTTAATACCCAAAATGTTGATTTCTCCACCTCCTGATGCTACCTTGGCTTGCTGTGTTCTTTCAGACTCCTGTCTGTCTACTATCCAATGTTTGCAGTCTTTTTGCTTTTTGAGCTAGCAACTGCAACAATTTTATATTGTGCCTTTGATATAGTAAACAATCTCAAGATGATTCACAAAAATGATTATTAAACAAAATTTGAGACAGAGCCGCAAGATTTTATGGCTGAAGCTTGGTCAAAATACAAAGTTGAAAGAGCAGCTTAGTTGAGAAGTGCAAGCATTTAGGGATGGAATTCCAGTACTTGTGTCCAATGTAGTTGAAGGCAAGGCTCCCAATAGCAGACTAAAAATAATCAGGAGTGCATTGGAGACCAGAACTAAAAGAATGAAGAGATTTTTGAGGGTTGTGGGATGGAGCTTTACCGAAATATGGAGGAGTAAGTATCAGAGAAATTTGAAAACAAGGATGAGTATTTAAAGTCTAGAAATTACAGTACTGGGAGCTGGTGTAGACTAGTGAGCAAAGGGGTGATGACTATAACAGTACAGGTTCACCATATCCCTACAATAGTGGTTAACATAACTTAATGTTAAAAATGAAATAAAAATTAAATGTGTGTAGCAAGTCCAACAGTAGGCACAACTAGTTGGCCCAATGCAGCAACATTAAGTCCATTAGATTTTAAGTATTTTACGTAGAAAGTTTTGTAATTGGGTGGTAAGAAAGTTTGATGCTTCAGTGACTTCGGCGACCCGAGAGATGCTGTTTATCATCTTGTCTAGTGCAATTGATGTATTGTAAAATGGTCAGTATAAGAATTGAAAGGGAAGTGTGGAATGAGGGGATAAAATGTCCAAATAAGTCTAGAAGGACAGGATCATAGAGCAGAAAGAAATGAATGGAAAGGTTCTGTAAAATGTTTTAACCTGTATATTTTTAAGATCTCTAACAAAGTTAATATCTGATGGATTGAGACGCTGTCCATGTAATTGTTAATTTTTAGCACCAGGAAACTTGATTAGTGGCAATTAACATACCACCTTTTACATCATCAAAGAGTGATTTGGATAAATGTTAACTTTCTGTGGCAAATTTTGTTCATGTTCTACTACAGAAAGACTTCCCAGTACTCACTGCATTTCAGTGGGGAGCTATATGATGAGAGATTTTTTTTTTGACAATGTAAGCTGTGGCACTCAAACAGTATCTTTTGATATTTGAGATTCACTGTTCATATGACCCTTGCCTGAAATTGCTGTATTATTTACACATAAATAAAGGCAAACACTTTTGGCCTTACTGCTAATTTGATAGGAAATCCTGAGCCAGGAGCAATACTACTGAAGCAGGAGACCTGACATAAAAACAGGAAGAAACTCAATGGGTTTAGTAGCATTTGTGGAGAGAGCAACACAAATATTTTGACTCCAGTATGACTTTTTTGTTGAACAAGTTTCGGAAAGTGATGCGTTTTATGCTGTAGAAAAAGATGAGCAAGTTAAGCAACAGGAAAGGTCTGGAAAGGATGTCACAGAGCAAAAGGCAACAGGTGTGGTATTAATAGTATAGAAAAACAACACTGATCGAGAGTGGGTGTGAATAGTAAGAGTTAATAGCAGAATTTGGGTCAGCTTTGCTGAAAGTAAAACCATGCAAACAAGATACTGGAATGGGAGTGTAATCAAAATAGAGGACGCAGTTCTTGATCTGAAATTGTTATTTCAGTGTTGAGTTAGAAATGAGGTATTGTTCCTCCATGATTATGTTGGGCTTCACTGAAATATAACTGCGCACCCAAGACAGAAATATGACTTGACATTTAGGGAGAAGTGATCAAAATAAATGTTGATCATTTATCTGGTGAGTTGCTTCACTCTCCAAGTGGCTGTGAAGGTGAAAGTTGCACAGCAGCTTTGAACTTCTATTCCAGGGAGCAACAGGTGACCTGTGTCCGATATCTCAGTTGTGCACCCACAAGTGCATCAAGACAATGATTTGATGCTCTCTGTGCAAGATGTCTCTGACTCACAATGATGATGTTAGTGCTGCCCCCTGGGATACTAGGAATCTGAAACGTAACTGGCTTCTCACAGTTGCAGGATGGCCTTAACTACACACCTCATATATTGAGGGCCTTAGAATAGCACTGCAGAGTTCATCGACAGGAAGAGCTTGCATTCTATTAATGTTCAGGTGATCTGCAGTCAGTTCCACTTCCTGGAAGTGTGCACCCACTACCCTGGCAACCACCCCATCTCCTATGTCCTGGACTGTTCTCTTATACCTGCTAAGTTTGAGGTTGTAGGTGCTTTTTAAGGCTGATTGCTTGGGGACAGGGCTATCCACTGTAACGAGGGCAGATTACACCATTTCTAACCCCTTAACTGATATGCTGTGCAGATGCAGTGATGTCATGCTTTGATTATTTCCACAAGGAGCAGATGGAAGAGTTGTAGACAGTGAGGAAGGATGTGGCAGGTTACAGCGGGATATAGATAAGCTGCAGAGCTGGGCAGAAAGGTGGCAAATGGAGTTCAATGTAGCTAAGTGTGAGGTGATTCACTTTGGTAAGAGTAACAAAAAGATGGGGTACTGGGCTAATGGTCGGATACTTGGTAGTGTGGATGAGCAGAGGGATCTTGGTGTCCATGTACACAGATCTTTGAAAGTTGCCACCCAGGTAAATAGTGCGGTGAAGAAGGCATATGGCGTACTGGCTTTTATTGGTAGAGGAATTGAGTTCGGAGTCCTGAGGTCATGTTGCAGTTGTATAAGACTCTGGTGCAGCCCCATCTGGAGTATTGTGTGCAGTTTTGGTCGCCATACTATAGGAAGGATGTGGAGGCACTGGAACGGGTGCAGAGGAGGTTACCAGGATGTTTCCTGGTATGGTAGGAAGATCGTATAAGGAAAGGCTGAGGCACTTGGGGTTGTTTTCATTGGAGAAAAGAAGGTTTAGGGGTGACTTGATAGAGGTGTACAAGATGATTAGGGATTTAGATAGGGTTGACCATGAGAACCTTTTTCCACATATGGAGTCAGCTATGACAAGGGGGCATAGCTTTAAATTAAAGGGGGTAGTTGGATCGGCGCAACATCAAGGGCCGAAGGGCCTGTACTGCGCTGTATTCTTCTATGTTCTATGACTGAGTTGTTGAAGATGTAATTGCACTGCTTGGACCAGTCTGGGGGTACGCTGTAATGTATTTCAAGCAGATGGTGCTGCATTATCCTAGCAATTGTAACAGGCAATAGGATAATGTGCTGGATGCTGAGGAACAGGGTGAACAGGAGCAATCTTATGAGGAGGATAAAGAAGCTCTGCTGTGTCAAGCAGAACCAGCCAGACAGGACTTAATTGCCACCTGATCTCAGAGGATGAGAGCTTGGATGTAGCAGACATTAGTTATCATATAGTAATTGGTTATCATGCCAGCATTTCATTTGCATTGTGGGCTGCACTACAACCTCTGTATTTTGTTTTCTTTTGATAACTGTAAATAAAAGCTCATTTTTGGAAATGACTGTCTGAGAGTCTCCTCTGGATGATGATAAGATGCTGGTCTCCAGTGGGCATTGGAACAAAGTAGCAGTGATTTATCCATGTTCTATCCTACCGTCTTAATTAAGAATGGGGAAGCTACGATCTTAACTAAGGATGGTGGTTATTCAGCGACTGGGCAAGAAAGTGGAGCTGTGTATGCCGGGAAATATTAACTGTTCCAGCTCTGAGCAGCAAGCAATGTGAATTTGTGGCTGCTGTACCATTATATTGCCAGGAAAGGGCAACTCCACAGTGCCAGTACTTGACCAAGTATTCAACTGAGCTTTAAAGATGGTGTTGGCACCAGGGATGCTGGTGTATTCCAGAATATGAAGTGATTTGAGTCCTTCAAATCACTTCCTTGAGCATCAGATGAGAGGAGCACCTTAGAAAGGGGGTATGTAGTTAATGAGGTGGATTTGGGATGATCTGGTGAGAGAAATCCTCCTGTGAAACTCAACGAAATAGACACTGCCAAAAATTGTAAGTTTTAGACCACAGCCTGCACAGTGTTTATACACTACTTTATTAACAAAGTAAACTCTATCAGTATAATGTTCAGGTGAAGGTGATCTAGTGGTAGCCTGCAGCTTTCAATTGTTATGATGACTTTTACTGGGGCTCCACATTTATTTGAAACCTTTGGACATCAAACTCTGGCTCAGACCCTAAGCTGTATATATGAAGTGTGTGACAACAAATGCGTAACTAAGGCCAATTCCTCCTTCTGTTTGACCTGCCTGTACTTAAAGTATAACTAGATGAAGTTAATATGAATGGAAAAACGCCAAGATAGCAAGAAGCATCTGACTGACTGACTGCTTTTGGTGAAAGCTGAATAGAAAAAAAAAAAATATCAATATAATGCTTTTCATGATGATTAGATACCTCAAAGTATTTTACCACCAATTAAATACTTTTCTTGAAGTATAGTTACTGCTCTCACGTAGGCAACTTGGCAGCCAATTTGTACTCTGCATCTTCTAAGGTGCAGCAATGTGTTAATGACCAGATAATCTGTTCCTTTCTTATGGAATTTTATTGTACCTCCTATTGTAGACTAATGGGGCCTTAGTTTTACCATTTCATCTGAAAGGCAGCACTTTCATCAGTGTAGTGCTCTCTTAGTACTGCACTAGAGTGATCAATTGATTTTCATGCTCAAATCTGGGAGTGATACTTGAACCAAGACATTGTGCATAATTGTTGGCCTTTTACCAGGACAAATGTGAAGAGTACACATTTCCTGTTGTTGATTTTGCTCCCGTTTCTAGCCTGAAATGCTGTTCTGTTTTTTTCAAGAGCAGCAGTTGTACGCGTAGTCCCAGCCTCCCAAGATTGTTTCCCTGCCCTTCTCAAGATTACCAGTACTCCTATTTGAACTTAGAATTTAGAGGCTTCTTAAATCCTGTAATATCCAGCTGATTCCTCATTTGATTAATTTTTAAGTTTCTAGAGAAGCAAGTAGATTTTTTTTCTGTTTTTATTCAGTACTTACATCAGTTTTCCCCATTTTTCTCTATTCAGTCCATGCATCTTGACTAACATATTGCACTGTGGAGATGCTTCCTGCTCTATCAGCAGCTGTGGATGGGTTAATTAAAATGATCAAAAGACTAAAACTTCAGTTTAAAATAATATTTAAGTCAACTGTTAATATGAACAGTGGATCCTTGTTGATGTATCTTACACTGAGACTCGGAAGATGATAGGTTGTGTTTGGAATTAATACAACAGTCACCAAAAAAAAGGTGGTCTTGCCAAAATAAATGGAGTATCAAAATGCATAATTATCTCAAGCTCTTACTTCTGCTAGTTATGATTCTTAAAAATAATATGTCTGTTCGAACTCCACTGTACCTTGAGATAGATGACTTATGAAATGAAGGTTAAAAACTGAGAGCAGAAAAGTGAGACAAATGAGAACATTTAAAACGCAAAGTTGTATTTTTTCAATAGTGCAGACTGGATGGGTCACATGGTTAACTCCTCCTATTTCTCATGTTCTCCAGCTAAACTGGAGGCTACAGATTTTAGGTCCACAAAATCTAATACTTTTATTAACTTTGTATGTTTTAAAATAAAGGACAGGGTATTGAAATATTTTTATTTCTGGAAATTTGGAGACAGCCTGATTTCTGGAAGACAATATCTCTCTGTTTCTATGATTTGATAAGTTGGCTTTCCTTCCATCAAAGAAAATATGAAATACTTTGTTTGTGATAGGTATAAGTAGTTCTCAGATGGTCCTTTAGTGGAGTAGCGAGATCTAATCGAAGTTATGTTTTTGAAATTCCCTTCTGCTAACAGACAAGGATTTTAATTCTTTGGTGAACTGAGTCAGTTCCCTTTATAATTCTATTCTTCTCCATTAGCAAATAAAGAGGCAGTGGGATTTACAGACAGGAAGTTGGCTGAATGTATTATGAGCTGAAAATGTGTTGCTGGAAAAGTGCAGCAGGTCAGGCAGCATCCAAGGAGCAGGAGAATCGACATTTCGGGCATGAGCCCTTCTTCATGAATGGAGATTCCTGAAGAAGGGCTCATGCCTGAAACGTCGATTCCTAAGAAGGGCTCATGTCCGAAACGTCGATTCTCCTGCTCCTTGGTGGCTGCCTGACCTGCTGCGCTTTTCCAGCAACACATTTTCAGCTCTGATCTCCAGCATCTGCAGTCCTCACTTTCTCCTGAATGTATTATGAGTGAAGTAATCTGAGTGTATGATCTGTATCTGTTGGATGTTCTGTTTACACTACAGAGGCAGACAGTCTAACATTTCTTAGGCGAAAGTGAGGACTGCAGATGCTGGAGATTAGAGTCAAGATTAGAGCTAGAAAAGCACAGCAGGACTGGCAACGTCCGAGGAGCAGGAAAATCGAAGTTTCGGGCAAAAGCCCTTCATCAAGAATGAGGCTGGGAGCCTCTGGGGTGCAGAGATACATAGGAGGGTGGTGGGGCTGGGGAGAAGGTAGCTGAGAACGCCATAGGTGGATGGAGGTGGGGGTAAAGGTGATAGATTGGAGCGGATAAGTGGGAAGGAAGATTGACAGGTGGGACAGGTAATGAGGATGATGCTGAGCTGGAAGGTTGGAACTGGGGTAAGGTGGGGGAAGGGGAACTCTATCTTCCGGAGTTACGCCAGCACCACTCCCCACCTTTTTCATCTGCTACCTTGATGCCTGCATTGGTGCCACCTCGTGCTCCCATGAGGAGGTTGAACAGTTCAATCAACTTCACCAACGCATTCCACCCCTACCTTAAATTCACCTGGACCATCTCTGACACCTCTCTTCTCTTCCTGGACCTCTCCATCTCCATTAACGGTGACTGATGAAACACTGACATTTTCTACAAACACACCGACTCCCACAGCTACCTTGGTTACATCTCCTCCCACCGACCTCCTGCAAAAATGCTATCCAGTATTCCCAATTCCTTCAGCTCTGCCGCATCTGCTCCCAGGAGGACCAGTTTCACCACAGAACACACCAGATGGCCTCTTTCTTTAGAGACCACAATTTCCCCTTCCACATGGTTGAAGATGCCTCTAATGCATCTCATCCACCTCCTGCACCTCCGCCCTCATACCCCACTCCTCCGACCGCAACAAGGACAGTACCCCCCGGTCCTCACCTTCCACCCCACCAACCTCCGTATACATCACATTATCCACCGACATTTCTGCCACCTACAGACTGACCCCATCAGCAGAGATATATATTTCCCTCCCCACCCCTATCCGCTTTCTGCAAAGTCTGTTCCCTCCGTACTATCTGGTCAGGTCCATGCCCCCTAACAGCCCACCTTCCCCTGCCACCATGTGAATTGCAGAACCTGTGCCCACACTCCCCACAATCCCGCCCCCCCACCCCGTCCAAGGCCGCAAAGGAGCCTCCCACATCCATCAAAGCTTCACCTGCACTTCCACATATCATTTACTGTATCCGTTGCTTCTGATGTGGTCTCCTCTACATTGGGCAGACAAGACGCCTACTCGCAGAGTGCTTCAGAGAACATCTCCTCCAATCAACCCCACCACCCCGTGGCCAAACATTTTAACTCACCCTCCCACTCTGCCAAGGACATGCAGGTTCTGGGCCAGTCCTTTACCACCTGATGCCTGGAGGAAGAACGCCTCATCTTCTTCCTCTGAACCCTTCAACCCCATGGCATCAATGTGGGCATCCATCAGTTCCTCATTTCCCATTCTCTCTCTCCCTCCCCTTACCCCAGTTCCAACCTTCCAGCTCAGCAACATCTTCATGTCCCACCTGTCAATCTTCCTTCCCACCTATCCGCTTTTCAACCTCCTCTCTGACCTTTACCCCCACCTCCATCCACCTATTGCATTCTCAACTACCTTCTCCCCAGCCCCACCCCCTCCCATTTATCGGTCCACCCCGAGGCTCCCAGCCTCTTTCCTGATAAAGGGCCTTTTCCTGAAACGTTGATTTTTCTGCTCCTCGGACGCTGCCTGAGCTGCTGTGCTTTTCCAGCACTACTCTAATCTTGAGTATAACATTTTTTGTCCAGTTCATTTTTGCAAGACATTGGATTTTTCATTAGTTTTAGTTGCTGGGATTTTATGAAACGTGTATTGGCTGGTGGTGAAAGTTTACATTGTTAGAAATGTTGTATAGACTTTAGCATGATCTTCTGAAATGTGATTTTCTAGTTTGATTTATTTTTATTCAACCTGTAAGCATGTTTAATGAGATGACAATAATAATTCATAACATGGTTGTAAATCAGAAACCAAGTACAAACTTAGACAATCACTTTGGGTATGTTTAAGGTAAAAATAGATGAACAAATGTCATTAATAAGCTCCTTATTCGTAACAGAAAGGATGCTGTCCTTGGACATAATGTACACGTTCATGTTGAGTGCTGGATCAAAACAATAATGAGTCATGCCACCACACACATGCATTGAAGTTATTGTAGACCAATTATTAAAGCCCATATGGTTACTTCAGGATTCCTCTGGACAGTATTCTTGGCTCAACAACTCTCAGTTGCTTCATCAATGGCTATCTCTGTAGGAATGTTCACTCTGCATAGTTCTATTTGAAACTCTTCCAGTAATAAGACATTCCAGCTCTGGACGTCTAGATTGTGACTACTAAGTAGTAACTATCATTTGCACCACATAAATGCCATAAAATGACCACCCCAATCAGAAAATGTCTAGATTTCAAGTCCTTACTAAGATTTTTTTCAATTGCTACATCTTTGAGTTATCATTGCTCAATAACTTAACAGTTCTATCTATATGAGCACAGTGGAAACCAGAACAAACTCGGACTGGTAAAAACACAGAAGGCCATTTGATACAACATGTTTGTGCCATGCAAAAACAATTCAGTAAAATGCTCTATAATTATGATTTTATTTCAAGTGTATTTTATTGACTGTGAAATGTGCACTTTGAGGTGTCTGGTAATTAAGGAAAGAACTATGTAAATGCTGTAATTTCAGCCCCATATCCTTACTCAGCCTCATGGTCCCTTTTTAGATAGTTATCCAATCTTATTTTGAAAGCTGCAATCAGATCTGCATCCATTGTACTTACAGGCAGTGCACACCAGATCCTAACTGCTGGTGCATAAACGTTTCTCTGCCTGTTGCTTTTACTTCTTTTGCAGAAGCTCAAGCTAATATTCTGGGGTTGCAAGTTTGAATCCCACTGTGGCAGATGGTGAAATTTGAATTTAAAGATCAGATTTCTGTACTGAATAAAAATTGCTACTTATTACAAGAAATACATTCTAGCTACAGATAAACAACTGAACCAACAAAATATTAAAACTTTAATCCCATTATAAACTCACCTGACACTCTGACACTCTGACACTCTCTCTCTCTCTCTCTCTCTCTCTCTCTCTCTCTCTCTCTCTCGAAACAAATGGGTATCTTGGAAGAAAATGCTGGTCTAATGGTGACCATGTATCCACTATTAAATGTTGTAACAAAAAAATCGTGTTTGCTAATGTCATTTAGGAAGCGAAATTTGCCATCTTTGCCTGATCTGGCCTAGAACATAGAACATTACAGCGCAGTACAGGCTCTTCAGCCCTTGATGTTGTGCTGACCTGCGAAACCCATCTAACCTACACTATTCCATTCTCATCCATATGCCTATCCAATGACCATTTAAATGCCCTTAAAGTTGGCGAGTCTACTAATGTTGCAGGCAGTGTGTTCCATGCTCCTACTTCTCTCTGAGTAAAGAAACTACCTCTGACGTATGGTCGACTATTAATTCCCCTCTGGTCAATTAGGGATATGCAACAAAAGCTAGCCGAGGCAGCAACGCCCACATCCTTTAAATGAATTAAAAAAAACCTTAAATTGGTCTCCCTTGGTTCTTGACCCTTCTACTAATATGAACATTTCTTAACCCTTGTGCCATCTCCAATGCCACGTTAATGTGTAATATCTGTAAAACTCACTGTGGCAACTTATTAAGAACTCTTCCCAACTCTGACTGCTGCCACTCATGACAACGTTTGATGGTTACATCAAGCTGGTTATGTTCCGTTTTAAGTCGGACACTGTCCTGGCTGAAATGGAAAAAGGACTGTTTTAAAATCCAAAGATTCAACAAAGGATTGCATTTTAAAGCACTGTTTAAAAACTAGTTGTCTGACACTCATTCGAAGTGTTGTTTGTTCAAGACTTTAAGAGGAAGTCTAGTTGCAGACAAGCTGGAACTAGGAGGGTGTATTCAAATGGGAATTCAGCCAGCAACAGATGGCTGATTAGTTTGAGGAATGGGTAGACCAACGTTGGTGACAAAAGCCTTGCCTGCCAATAACCATGATTGATTCCTAGGTAGCTGAACAGCTTGTGGTTGTGAATGTTTGAGCAGAACCCTTTGGACCCCTAGAAAGGAAGGAGTTGTCCGTTCTCTGCAGTAAAATCCATCTCATGCCTGAAGATAGCTAGTTTATTTCCCTCATCAGTTGCTGTAAGCTGTGTTTTTTTTTAAACCAATAAGTCAAACTTCATTAAAGTGAACTAGTCACTCCCTGCCTCCTGCAATATCGAGATTGTCTGTTCAGAAGAATAGAAGCGATATGACGGGAGTGAGCAGGCTGCATGCATCTTGAAAGTCAAGACTTAAATCATAACAAAACTTAATGAAATTAAACTCCATCAGTCTGCTCTCTCATCTATTATACATTAAACTGGATAGCTTCAATTAACCTACAGTATCCTGAGTTATATGTAGTTCAGTGAATGTTAAACTTGGTGATCATTGACTATGCCTCATACACAAGATCAATAATCCAATCTGTGTCATAAACCTCTTAGTCAGAAAGCATTAGGTGTGCATTGAGACTAACTCCATTAATCAATTTCATCATACACTATGTCTTCATTTTACTTGTTGCTTATCCACTGGATTTGTGATCCATGCTTGCTTTGAGTCATTAAGACGTTTGACATCACATTGGGTCTTGTGCAATTACTGAATGGGGAGCACTCCCGACTCTTGCTGTGACCTAAGGCTGGCAACCAGACAATCTGATTCACATGATTCAGACTCTTCTTTCACAGGCCACCACTTAACTGGGAATTTTCTTGAGATACTAGTCTTCCATTGATTAATCTAAAACATTCTCAACTGACAGGTCAGTTTATTCAGGGGCCATGCCTGTTTCTTCTTCTACTGTTTTTCTTGTCACATGCTTTGCTTGCAGATATACTTCTACCTCCCTGTATTGAGACTGCTGAACTTCCAGTTGTGATACAATTTTTTCTGCATGTGTGAAGGGACTGGCACATAACTGTGGATTTGCTTTTACAGTTTTGGTCGGTGTATAAGTAGTATTAAGAGGGGAGTTTACCAATAAGGAACCAAAAATTATCTTTACGTAGAATCTGGTGCTTCTGAGGAATGTCAATTTCAGAGTGAAAGAGGAAGTAATTGAGATACTGATTGGTTTAAAAATTGGTAGAGGATGTGTTAGAAAGTCTTTGACTGTATTTAAAGTTGATGATAAGTCATCAGGCCTGGATGGAATGCATCAGAGAATGCTGAGGGATGTAAAGATTAAAATTGCAGCAGCCATAATCTTCCAATCCTCTTGAATATATGGATAATGATGTTCTAACTAAATGCCATTTTTGAAACTATCTCCATATCCTTTTGATGCCTTTAGTATTCGATCATTGGCTTTAACATGCTCAGCAACGGAGATTTCACTACCCTTTAGGGTGACAATTCCAAAGATGCATCACCCTAAGTGATGAATAGCGAATGTTAATCCCTTGTTCAAGATAAGGGTGTAATGATAATCCTAGCAAGTTTGTGAAAAGCAAGATATTAAAATGAATAGATTAGATTAGATTACATTAGATTAGATTAGATTACATTACAGTGTGGAAACAGGCCCTTCGGCCCAACAAGCCCACACCGACCCGCAACCCACCCATACCCCTAACCTAACACTACGGGCAATTTATTATGGCCAGTTCACCTGACCCTGCACATCTTTGGACTGTGGGAGGAAACCGGAGCACCCGGAGGAAACCCACGCAGACACGGGGAGAACGTGCAAACTCCACACAGTCAGTCGCCTGAGGCGGGAATTGAACCCGGGTCTCTGGCGCTGTGAGGCAGCAGTGCTAACTGCTGTGCCACCGTGCTGCCCACGCCCACGGAATTATTTAGTAATTTGGATAAATTTGGAATACCATATTTAAGAGAAATCAGTGTGGATTTTAGCTTCAATGACTTTCTTCGTGAGTTGAGTGATTAGTATGCAGTTGAAAAATATATGAATTTTGAAATGGGATTTGATAAAGTGTCACATATAGGTTTTCCAGCAAGACAAGTAAAGAAATGAAAAAAAAAAATCAGTGGCAGCATTGCTATGAATTTGACTAAGTGATGAAAAACAGACCATCTGTTGAATTGTTGTTTTTATGTCAGGAATAAGGGAAACAATGGCATTTATCGTGGTTTGATAGGACAACTGTTTTGCTTGAATTTTTTTTAATCATTCATGGGATGTGACCAACCTATGGAAAGTACAATATTTTGTTTCCATCTCTATGGTGAGCTGCTGACTTAAATGTCTGCAGGTATTGGTACACCTAATGTCTAAATATGTTCATAATCTAGATTTGGTGTACCAGGCACAACTTCAAACTTTGCAGGTGGAACAAGACTGGAAAGCATTAGGAACTATGAGGACAATAATGATAGACATGAGGCAAATGTAGTTAAACTGCTGCGATGGGTGGATATGTAGCATATTAAATCTAATGCAGAGAAGTGGGTAAATAAATGTTTTGGTAAGGAGTGCAAAGTGAGGCAATGTGAAATGAAGGGTACAGTTCTAAGGGAGTAGAGTTACATGTGGGTATATGTATACTTATTGCAAAAGTGGTTAGAGTGCAAATGCAAGGAAGTTATTAGAAATCTTTGAAATATTGGTTTGGCCTTAACTGTGCCCAAATATAGGCATTGCACTTTAGGAAGAATATGAAAGCTTTAAAGAGGATGCAGAGAAATGTTATGGAAGTGGTTTGATTAGATGGATGGTTTGTAGAAGCTGCTTTGTGTACCACTGCAAAGAGATTTCATAGAAATTTTAAAAATCATGAGTGTTCGATGGAGGGAAACTGTTCTCATTGATGGAAAGGTCAAGAACCAGAGGATATGGATTCAAGCTATTGGCAAAAGAATCAAGAATAATATGACAAACTTTTTTTTTAATACAGAGGCAGTGGTTTGGATTGAAAATACACTGCCTGAGACTGAGGGGGACGGATTCAATTGAGGCTTTTCAAAATGAATTTGATCATCTGGAGAGAAATTTTGCAGCTCTCAAGAACAAGGATGGGGGAGTGGGATTAGATTTACTGTTTTTGTAGCTGATTGACATGAATATGGGCAAAGTGATCTTGTTTTTGATTCTCTCCAGTTAGCCAGACACCTCCTGTTGAGGTTTGGTGCTTAGCCCTGCAGCCTCCCACTTGGAGTTGCTACTGTTTGCATTGCTTTTATTGCAATACCTGGGTGTACTCCAGATTGCTGTGCATTCATGCATACAGATATCATGGAAAGAACATTGATTCCTTCGAAGAATTTGTGGACTTTTCTTTTCTGGTATTTAGTTGTTGAAGACTATTTAGCTGCTTTGCAATGTTTTAACAGAATATTGATTTCTCGGAATGTTTCATTGTCACAGATTTTCTTTACATGAATTAGAATTAACTGCAGTGACCCAGATTCTCTTTCTTGAATGGCTCAACGTAAACTTTAACCCAGTGATCCAGTTCGTAAACTGCACAGATTGGGAATGAGTTACGATTATTAAAATGGCAAAACACACTCCGGATAAAAAGGAAATTTACAAATACTGGTAATAGTAATTCTGAAGTGACAATTGCTTACTCGATGGGCAGGTGTAGTTTTAAATGAAAACGGTTTTCTGAAAATATCAGATATGAAGTCAAAATGTATCCGGCCTGCGCAACTGAAATATGTAACCTGAGATACTGAAAAAACATTCTGTTGAAAGATCAGTATTCTGCTTTGAGTTGTATATAAAACTGAAGGAAGATTCACTTTGTTGAAGAGTTTGTTTTCTGTCCATGGTTTGAATGATATTTCAGATGATTTCCACCTCTCAACATGCTAGATTTTATGTTTTGACACCATCCTGGCACTTGAGGTTTTAAAAGGTGAAAATGAACAAAGTGACCAAAGAGCTAAATTGGTGGTGTGCTGTGGTGAATGAGAAAATATGTTAGTTATATTTAGGCATTTGCATTAAAACCTTCAGAAATGTGGTTGAGGGTGGTGGCCTATATGGACATTTGACGTATTAAGAGTAAATTATAAAGTTCAAAACAGAAGCGTGTTTCTCTGGAATTGGCATTCTATCTAGACAGCAAATTGGCTAAATGGTTGAAAACAGTTATTTCTCATTATTTCCAAGAGTGGGACAGTCAACATATAATGATCAAGCTGCATTGACCCCACGGGTGTTTTCTTGGTGGTGGGAAAAATATGCATAATAAAATTGATTTAAAAAGAAGAATTAAGCTAGGCTCTTGTGGTGTAGTGATAGTCCCCTACCTCTGAGCCAGGAAGTCTGTGCTTAAGTCCTGTCGTTCTAAAATTGTATAATAATATCTCTGAATAGGTTGATTAGAAAATAAATCTATAATGGTTAAGCTTGTAGATCATAGGAAACCAGAAGTGGTAGTTGAAAATTGAGAATTTTGCTCATACAGAACATTTGAAATAAATGTTAGATGACCATATTGCAAGTAGGAAGAACAGAAAGAACAATGTACTGAGTGCTTTTGAAATAGGTGAAGATAAAGCTGAAACTTAAGAGCCTGTGTAGATCACTAATGTAAACTCGGTAAACTGTGGTGCTAGTATAGACCTTATGAACAGCTACTTTCTGCCTTCTTCAATCTTAATAAGTATATTTTATCGATGCTTCCTTTTTTCACTTTTTAAGGCAATTTGCTGTTCATTTTGGTCTAATTCAAAGTAGCTAGCAAGTAAGTCAATAGATTCAGTTGTACAACATAAGGCAGAACGCACCCTGACCAAAGTATAAATTGGGAGAAAGTGAGGATTGCAGATGCTGGGGATCAGAGCTTAAAAATGTGTTGCTGGAAAAGCGCAGCAAGTCAGGCAGCATCAAAGGAGCAGGAGAATCGACATTTCTCCTGCTCCTTTGATGCTGCCTGACCTGCTGCGCTTTTCCAGCAAAACATTTTTAAGCAATGTATAAATTGACCAAGCTGCATCTTGTATCTTGTGTTCAGGAATTCTGATAATAGCGGTCAATAAAGAAATCCTGGATAAAGTGCATCAATTTCAATTTATGGAATTTGAAAGAACTTCTGATAGAGATTGATAAAGGAATGAAGGAAATTGAAAGATAAGCTCATATTTTACTCCACATTAAGTTTCAAGAGAAGGACAAGGAAAAATGCATTCAAACTAGTAAAAGAGAAATTTAGGACAAATGTCAGGGAAATCCTTGCACAAAGAGTAATCAGGAAGAGTAGGAAAGGTAAATCTATTGGATAAAGTGCTTGCTATCATCCAGTCTGATCCAGACATTCCAATGCAACATATTTTGCAAATATTGCCTGAGAACACACAAAATTATCTTTCGAGGATTTTCTCCTTTTTGTTAGTCTTTCCCCTTGCAGCATGCCCCAAACCATTAATGTATTCAGAGAAATTTTGGATGCAACACTATTTCTTCCAACTCTTACGATTTTGATTGAAATGGAAACATGTACAAATGTCCTTCCTGGTCTGTAGTAGTCATGTGACATACCATGAGGTGTGCACACTGAAAGTTGGAGGCACTTCAGACAACTTGTCTGGTTAGCACAGAACATGACATCAGAATTGAAGCTGACATTGAATATTAAAGAGCTGTATAAAAAGCACAGCTATTGTCAAAAGCCCAGAATGGTCAGACCTGTGAATGCTGTTACAAGCAACTGAATGAAACTGGAAAACAAAATGAGCAGGCCAAAGTTGAAACACTGGAAAAGAGGCCATTTTTCATCCTTCAGTTATGATTGAAATTAAAGGTGATATGAAGCAAAACAGATCAACAGATCTGTTTAACACACATGATAAGACTTGGAGCAACCCTGTTCGTATTTGCATCCAGGGTGTTAGCACTAATGGAATAATGCCATGTACAGATTGTGTGTGTGCCTGGCCATTGTCTTTGCTTGTGAATATTTCCATCAGTACAGCACAGAATCAGATAAGTTAATTGTTGTTTTAAGTCTGTCCAAGAGAGAGGCTGCAGTAGTGAGTATAGTGGATTCTTTCTTGATTATATGTTTTTGGAGATAAATCTCTTGATTAAACTTAAAATATAAGCCACAGCTATTAATTTAACTTGGGGCAGTGTTGTAGAGGAATAAGACGGTGTTATTTTCTGGGTCTGTAGATTGTGAAGGAGCAAAAATGGCCTTTGCAGTGATATGTACTTCTTGTCAGATGTGGGAGTTTAAAGTGAGTTTAAGGGTTACTGCGGATTATATCTGTCATAAATGCTGTTGTATGCGAATCTTATCAGATCGAGTGGAACGGTTGGAGAGACAGATAGAAGCGATGAGGAATTTGCAACAGCAACAGTATGTGATAGGAAGGGGGGTAAAGTCTCAGATACAGTCACATAGATGGGTTAACTCCAGGAGGGTAAGAGAGGTAGGCAGCTAGTGCAGCAGTCTTTTGTGGATATACCCATTTCAAACAGGTATGCTGTTTTAGAAAATGTACGGGGTGATGGATTCTCAGGGGAACGTAGCACGAACAGCCAAGTTTCTGGTATTGAGACTGGCTCTAATGCAGTGAGGGGTATGTCTGGTTCCAAGAGATCAATTGTGTAAAGGGATTCTGTAGTCAGAGGTACAGACAGACGTTTCTGTGGCCAGCAGAGAAAAAGCAGAATGGTGTGTTGTTTCCCTGGTGCCAGGATCAAGGATGTCTCGGAGAGGGTGCACTATGTTCTCACGGGGGAGAGGGGCCAGCAGGAGGCCATTGTCCACATTGGAACCAACAACATTGGAAGGGAAAAGGTTGAGACTCTGAAGGGAGATTACAGAGAGTTAGGCAGAAATTTAAAAAGGAGGTCCTCAAAGGTAGTAA
>NC_057722.1:53850844-53864671 GCF_004010195.1 Chiloscyllium plagiosum | reverse complement strand
GGTTCATAGCTCCTTGAAAGTGGAGTCGCAGGTAGACAGGATAGTGAAGAAGGCGTTTGGTATGCTTTCCTTTATTGTTCAAGTACAGGAGTTGGGAGGTCGTGTTGCGGCTGTACAGGACATTGGTTAGGCCACTGTTGGAATATTGCATGCAATTCTGGTCTCCTTCCTATCGGAAACATGTTGTGAAACTTGAAAGGGTTCAGAAATGATTTACAAGGATGCTGCCAGGATTGGAGGATCTGAGCTACAGGGAGAGGCTGAACAGTCTGGGGCTGTTTTCCCTGGAGCGTCGGAGGCTGAGGGGACCTTATAGAGGTTTACAAAATTATGAAGGGCATGGATTGGATAAATAGACAGTCTTTTCCCTGGGATCAGGGAGTCCAGAACTAGAGGGTATAGGTTTAGGGTGAGAGGGGAATGATATAAAAGAGACCTAATGGGCAACTTTTTCACGCAGAGGGTGATGCGTGTATGGAATGAGCTTCCAGAGGATGTGGTGGAGGCTGGTACAGTTGCAACATTTAAGAGGCATTTGGATGGGTGCATGAATAGGAAGGGTTTGGAGGGATATGGGCTGGGTGCTGGCCGGTGGGACTAGATTGGGTTGGTATATCTGGTCGGCATGGAAGGGTCTGTTTCAATGCTGTACATCTCTATGACTCTATGAATACATTCTTTAAGGAGAGCAAGTGACTGGTGAATCTGACCACAAGCCACTTTAAAGTATTTTTCTTAAGCCTGTACTGTCTGTTCCAAAATGTCTTCAAAAATTTAATCCGGTTATATAGATAACATCCAGACATGATGTATAAGCAAAGGAAGTAGATATACGTTGCATACATGTTGTCAAGAGCAGTGCTGTCAATGAAGAAAATAGAGGATGCAATGACGAGTGAGAGATCTTCCAGGTTCAACATGAAGCAACAGCTTGTCATACTCTGGAAGTCATCAACCCAACATTGTGCAAAGTGCGTATCTGTTATACTCAGTCAGTGAATTACCCAACAGGACGTAACACACTAATTGTTAGTCATGAAATGATGGCCAGTGAGCTCTCTTGGCTCAAACATGAGCAATAAAATTCAAAACCGCATCTGCTAGTGCAGTTCTTATAAGGCTTAGCAAGCTAGAGATCCCAAACAGATCACCGATGAAACTGGGAATAGACCTCTTCATTTTCGCAGGAATTGATTATCTTTTCACTGGAGACTACAATTCTGACCAATGGTAGGTGGACGAACTGAGTAATTCAGTGACTACCACTGTGATTGTAGAATGCCTAAAAGCATGCTTCAGCAGTTGCAGTATTTCCAACATTGTAATGCATGGCAGTGACCTTCAGTTCAGGTGTGAGGAATTCTGTCACTTCATAAATTATTAGAGTATTCAATGCCATGCATTAATCTCCCCTCAATCCCACTCAAATGGGAAGGCTGTGATGCCAATGAAAATCATAAATTTAACAAAACCAATAGAGATGTATACAAGGTGATCCTTGAATGGAGAATCACAGCTATTGAACACACACAATATTGCAACGCAAAGACTAATGCTACGCTGTACCCAAATCACACTTCCAGTTGGAAAAAAAAACTATTAAAGCCACACGTAATTAGAGAAATAAATGATAAAACCAAGGTGAAACAGCAAAAAGTCAAACTTCATTTTGATATGATTGCCCAGCTTGCCAGAGTTGAGCATTAGACTATAAAACCATAAGAGCAGAATTAGGCCTTTCAACTCCAGTATGCTCTGCCATTCAATCATGGCTGATCTGTTTCTCAACCCTATTGTCCTACCTTCTTCGTGTCATCCTTGATCCCTTATCAATCAAGCCCCTACCACTGTCTTAAGTACACTAAACCATTTGGGCTCCACAGCCTTCTGTGACAGTGAATATCAAAGATTAAGCACCTTCTGGTTGATAAAATTTCTCCTTATTTCTGTTCTTAAAAAATCATTCCTTCACTGAGGCTATACTGTCTTTCTGGTTGCTCCTACTAATGGAAACATTTTCTCTGGCGAGCCAGTCAGACAACAAACCTTCAAAGCTGTTGACGTGAATCAAAGCTGTCAACATGAAAACAGAACAACAGGTATAATGCATACGTATCATTAAGAGGTTAGCGTGTCTGGAAGTAACTGAGACGTGCAAACTGTTTAGAGACGGTGCAATTTTTATGCAGAGAATAAGAATAATGAACTGCAGATGGCAACTCTTAGTTACACAGTATATGCAAATTTGTTGTTTTTGTTGGTATGAAAAGTGAGTGGGAAGCTTGAAATGAAATGCAATTAAATACTTATGTTCTTCCTGATTTGCTGTAGTTATGTGAGCTCTAACATGAGACACAGCAGTTTTGGCTACTTTGCTGGCACTCGGACAAAGACATTCCTACCCCGGACTGGAAGGCCTGGGTTAAGTCCCACCTATTTCAGAGGTGTGCAATAACATCTCTGAATAGATAGATTAGATAAAAAAGTACAGACAAGGCTGTCTGGTGAGCACACAATACTTGTCACTTGCAATCACAATACAACATGTTTCAGCTTAAACATTGAAACTGTATAATGGTTTTGTAATTTCTTGTGTCATGATGCAGAGCAGCAATATTCTGAGGCTTTGATTTTTCACTGAAATGGAAACATAGCAGTTTACACGTCTCAGTTACTTCCAGACATGCTGAATATTACCTTTTTGTGAAAAATGCCACCCTCTTTCTGTACGGCTAATTATAAATAATGGAGTTTGTCATCTGTGAACTTATAATCTATGCAGGCGTTTTCATCAGGTTCTCACTTCCTGTGGTTTGACCTTGATTCTGCTGACAGTAATATGAAAATATTAAACCTAAGGTGAGTGTAAGATTTTAATTGAATATTTAGTGCTTGCTACTGAAGTTCCAGCAGGAGCAGCTGTTGTTAATTTCAATAGGTTCTGTTTTATCTGATTTTACCTATCATGAAATAATTGTCAGTTGTTTTAGGTTGGGGAACAGTTGGGGAGTCTTAGAAGGATTAGCAGGCTGATTGTCAACCTGTTGAACAACTTAATGAATGCTCCATCCATACTCAGCAGATCCTGGAAGGATGCTTGAATCCTGTCAGCTTCTAGTGAAGTGGCAGAGATGCTAACTGTTGAGCTACAAAAAACGGAATGGTCCCATGGTAAAAGAATATGTAAAACAAAAAACGTTTAAGACCATAGCTCAACCTTTTAATCGCTTGTGAGAATGTCAATAGTGTCAACCATGTACATAATGTCTACCCACTTGAGAATGTTGTGATGAGCCACCTTTTCCAACTCCTGCATTCTTTGTAGTGTAGATACACTTAGAGTCATACAGTGCGGAGACAGACCCTTCGGCCCAACTTGTCCATGCTGACCAGGTTTCCTAACATGCAGTATTGTGGAGGATTTCCAGGACTTTGACCCAGCAACAATAAAGGGAATGTTATCTATTTCAAATTGTGATAATGTTTGATTTGGAGAGGAACTTGCAGGTAAAGGTGAACTGATACATTTCATCAAAAGAGTAGGAAAAGGCAGTGTAAAACCAATACTAAAGGGATTACAGGAACAGGGATATGATGTTAGATGTACAAGTCGTTTAGGGTGAGGTTGGCAGGGCAAGTTGATAAGATGGTGAATAAGGTATACGGGATGTTGAGCTTTATATGTCATTGAGGATAACTATTAGTTTCAACCTAAACTGCTGCATTGTGTCCAATTTTGGGCACCACACTTTCGGAAGGATACGAAGGTATTAGGGGACAGAAAAGATTTACAATATTTCTGGGATGAGATTTGTGTTAAATAGATTAACTGCTCTCTGTAGAGAACAGAATTTGAGAGGAAATTTGATGTAAATTTTCAAAACTGTGAGGGCTCTAGACAAAAGTATTCCATTGGTAGAAGGGTTCAAAAACAGGGCATCAATTTTAAAGTGAATGGTGAAAGAAGCAAAAGCTTTTGTGATTTTCAATATAAATTGAAGAATTATCTGAAGGGAAAAGTTTTGTACAGCTGGAGAACAGGAAGGAGCAGTGGGACTAGTCGAATTGTTCTTGCGGAGAACTGGCTGCACAACAGGCTTAATCACCACCACCACCTGTGCTGTAACCAATGACTGGGCTTATCTGTACACCTCAAGTCATGTAGGGAGTATGTAAAATCCCTCAGTAAAGGAAATCCTGAAACTTTTAATAACCAGCCTTTGTATCTAATCTGCTTCAATTTCCTTCCCACTGCTTCCACTGTCCCTCTTGTAAAGAAGACTGTTTGGAGACTTCTGAGTCCTTATTGTCTCTCCATTGGACAGTTAGTGTCTGGCTTAGTGATAGAACTGTTATCTCTGGGCTAGAAGATTGTAGATACAAATCCTATTGCATAACTTGGCATGTGATCTAAACCAATACTTAACTACACGTTGAAGGTGCCAGTATTTGGCCGACACAGTAAGTCAAGGCACTGTCTGCCTGTTCAGATGAAAATGAAGGATTTCTTGGTATAAGTTAAGGAAGATCGGGGTTGGAATTTATCTCCAGTGATGTCCAAAAGCTGAATTTGTGAGACATTTTTTGCCTTCGATGCAAACCTTTGCAGTAGTTTCTTATGCTTTCAGATGAAAGACTGTTAGACAAGGACCTGAAATAGATTACCTGGTCACTTATCTCATTATTTTTATGAAATTTTGATATGCACAATTTTGGCTGCTGTTCCTAGCTGTGAAATGTTTGGCATACCCAGAGGATGTGAAAATTCAACTTTTTCTTCTGAATATGGTCTCTGCAAACCATTTCAGCAGATACTATCAAACTGTACCAGCATAGACTAATGTGCCAAAGTGAAGCAGGTATAGTTATATCCTGCTGCTGTGCTGGGGATACAACCCCACTATCTCATGCACCAGCAGGTAAAACTACGAAAACTCAATAAAGGTGGAAGAATTTGTGTGATTTTGAATTTGGAGAGGGGACTCAAAGTTGCAACCTTCTGGATTTGGAGTTTACTGAACAACATCAAAAGACATTGTTCAGCATGATTTGTGAATTAATGTATTGAGGAACTTTCTCCCAAGTGCATTTTGTCATAAGAGATTTTATTTGCGGTTGAATAATTTTGCTATTGTGTGGGCTATATTTGAAATGACAGTGCTAATTGTGTGAAGGTTTTCCTGCAATGTTCTGGATCCCATGGGAATTTTGGCAAAGCCCATTTTCTTTCTTTTGGTATGTTGCCTGTCAAGATGATATAAAGGGTGGAATGAAATGAGCTCATGTGGTATTTCCTTAGAGCAAAGCCAGAGGATCACCATGATTTTGGATTAAACTGTGAATGCTTAATGTTGTTCTAACAATAAAAGGCAGCTACGCTTCTGTTATTCTAACTCCTCCACCTCTGCATATTTCACAAATCTTCTCAAAAATCATTAATATTTCACTAGTATTTGTGGCATTCCATTTGGTACGAATCAATGTACATCTGTGTTTTTATATTGAAATAACTATGTGTGAGAGATTTTTAAGGGATTCAATTTGATATGGATATTTATACCCTTCTCAGAATATCCAGTAATTAAACTATCAATCCTAGTTAGTGGCACTGGAAAGCTGAGAAATGGGTAAAAAGAAATCAAGTTTGAGCTTGGGCTAGAGGGCAGAACAAAGTAAACTCTAATTGATCTGCATTTCTCCCACCTTAAATGTCAATTTCCTGAGTGCAGAATTTGCAGAAAATGTGTATTATTTTCATGTAACACTATATACAAAAAATGTTATCTTCAATTTAAAGTATCAAAAATTTGTATGTAATACAACACATTATCAACATTGAGTGTAAGGCTACTTTGCTAGTTTACAAAGTGGAAGTGCCAGTGTTGGACTGGGCTGGACAAAGGTTTAAAAACTACACAACACATAGTTATAGTCCAACGTGTTTATTTGGAAGTACTAGCTTTCGGAGCGCTGCTCCTTCATCAGGTAGCTGTGGAGCAGGATCATAAGATGCAGAATTTATAGCAACATTTTATAAATTCTTACTTTTGGAAGTAGAACCAGTCTGACTCAAGGTTAGGATACAGACAGACTCTAACCTCATACGTTGTCTGAGCTGAGATATCATCTTTTTTGTAAAACCTTAAGTTATCTCGAGAATGTGACTTAAAAAAAGTTCTGGGATTTACACAATCATGAACTGAAACCTGCAACCCATTCTAAAAGATGAAAGATTTAATAGCAATCTAGGTTTGTTCAATATATTGTTTCGGCTGCATGACAGTGTGATCTTTTGCTATAAATTCTGTGTCTTGTGATCCTGCTCCACAACTACCTGATGAAGGAGCAGCACTCTGAAAGCTAGTACTTCCAAATAAACCTGTTGGACTATAACCTGGTGTTGTAGGATTTTTAACTTTGCTAGTTTACAGTATTGGTAATTGGCTTCTGATGGGGCACGGTGACCCTCAGCTCTGTTTGGAGCTGAGGCGATTGACGTATTTTCTGTCTGCATTCTATGAATTGGCAGTATCAATTCAATTTCCTTATGCATGGTCCCAGTACTAAACTGCCAATAATTCAGGAAAAATTGACAAACTGAAAAGTTTTGGGTGAAGTATGGTGCTATGGAGTTTATCCCCTCTAGAACTGACTGTTCTAAAACTCAACTGCCTGTCCCAGTGATGACCAAAAGCTGAAGCCGTACAGCCATACGACATTTCTTTGTCTCCAGTACAAACCTTTGCAGTTTTTATTTACATAATGAAAAACTGTTTGCGTAAAATTTTATATACTAAGCTCAGATACGATAAAATGCTATCATTATAAATATTTCTATTACTAACATGGTAAATTGTCTTTTTGAGTATATTTTTCTTGTGGATGTTGTGACCTTAAGTGAATTGTACACACCAAACCACATTTTTAGTTGTGATTCATCATTAACAAGTTGATTACACGATTGGACTGAAGCTGCAGCATGACAGGAAATTAGAGTCAAAAATAACAACGGTCACACACTTCCTGACTGAAGATTTAGAACATGGCTACATCTGGTTGGGGAGTATTGTTTAACTTTGTATGTTTTTACTGCAACTAGAAAGGTACAGTGTTTAAAATGTATTACACTTCCCACGTATGTCACAAAGATCTATCATCAGTTCTCTAGTGTGCAACTTAAAACTGGAGATAGCGTTTGTTTTATTCTGTGATCTGTTCAAAAAATGAGCCTCCTTATGCTACAAGCAGAGCTAGATGATTTCCTATACAATACAGAGGCTCACCTATTGAATGAAACACTGAAGTGGAGGAATTTTTGCCGTGAGTGGAGAGAGTGTTTCATTTTCTTGATTTTAAGAGGAGAAAAACCTAAAACCAAGAAAACTTTCCTTATTGCTTGAATTTTTGTTGCTATTAGACAATATTCAGAATATTCCGTACATAAAACTGAAAAGGTATTGGGTAATTGAAGGCCTAATCGCATTAACTCAAAGTCTGGAGGATTTTGTATGTGTAAAGCCTTTGATTAAAATACACAGAAGGATCTTGAGTAAAGGTATGTCTTGTGGAATTAGCAGGCTAATCTTAGTTTGGAGTAAATTGATTGAGTTAATGGAAAACAGAAAGTAGTTACAAAAAGTGGTGGGTTTATGTTGGAGCTGTTCAGGGGAGTACTTGTCAAAATTGTTAGTGAGATTATTGTTTATTCCCATCTTTAACAATGACCTAGATAAAGTTTGCAAATGACATGAACATATACTGTATGTCGGTATCAAGACCACAAACGAATAAAGTAATTTGTAGGTGGTGGTAGTACCGTAAGGAAATGTGCCTGTGACTATTACATATTTTATACTTCTCTATATTGAAAACTAATGCATTTGGACAAGGACATTTCTGAGAATCAATTTCTTATGCAGGGTTTGTGGTAAAAGTTGCGGAATGGAAGATGGATCTGTGGTTTATAGTTCATGACACATTGAAGGCTCATTATGACCATTGTTAAGAGGTTACTGTAAAAACGAATGGGATGTTGACATTTTATTTAGTAATAAAGCTTACCAGTACAATCCTTTCATTTTTACAACACATTATTTGGCCTCACATGAGGTAAGTTGAGGCCTTGAGCAGATGCCTGTAACTGGGCAATGATTGGTACTTAGTCCAAGAATCCTTTGTTACTGAGAGTGTCTAGTTGACCTGTAATTTTTTTTATATGTTGGAAAAGGGAGACATGGCAAATAGATGCAGGAGTAGGCTATTTAGCCTGTCGAGCCTGCACCACCATTTAATATGATCATGGCTGATCATGCAATCTCAGTATCCCATTCCCGCTTCTTCTCCTTACCCCTTGATCCCTTCAGCTACAAGGACCATTCCAGCTCCCTCTTAAATATCGTCGAAATGTGTGGACCTGGAAAAGCACAGCCAGTCAGGCAGCATCTGAGGAGCAGGAGAGATGACGTTTTGAGCATAAGCTCTTTATTCCTGATGAAATGTTTATGCTTGAAACGTCGATTTTCCAGCTCCTCGGATTCTGCCTGACTGGATGTGCTTTTCCAGCACCACACTTTTTGACTCTGATCTTCAGCATCTGCAGTCCTCACTTTCTCCATCTCTCTTGGGTGCATCTAATGAACTGGCCCCAACAGCTTTCTGTGGTAGTCAATTCCACAGGTTCATAACTCTGAGTGAAGAAATTATTCCTCATCTTAGTCCTGAATGGCTTACCCCTTACTTGAAGGAGATATGATAGAGGTCTTTAAAATAACAAAGGGGTTTAATTACATCCAGACAAGCTGATTTTAATTTCTCTACTTCCTTCTCTGTCTGACTTATTGCTCATACTTTCTGGGCAAATACATTGCTTGTTCCTTCCAGTCTTCCCTTTAGGAGATATACCTCCCATTGGTTAGGCTTGTAGGAATATAAATGAAAGAAAACACATTTGCTGATTTCCCCCTCTAGTGGAGCCATTTCATTTTCTAACCAGATGGTAGTGTGTTGGCAGAGTCACAGATTGGAAATGAAACATGTTTTTTTTAAATTTGTTTGTGGGACATGGATGTCGCTGGCTGGCCAGCATTTATTGCACATCCCTAGTTGCCCTTGAGAAGGTGGTGGTGAGCTACCTTTTTGAACCACAATGTCCTAAGGGAGGGATTTCCAGGGTTTTGGCTAGAGACAGTGATGGACTGACAAAATATTTACAACTCAGGATGATGAGTAGCTTGGATGGGAATTTGCAAGTTATGGCATTCCCATGTATCTGCTGCCCTTGTCCTTCTCGATGGAAGTGATCACAGGTTTGAAAGGTGCTGTCTCAGGATCAGGTGAGTTTCTGCAGTGCATCTTGTAGACAGTACATGCTGCTGCTACTGAGCATTGGTGGTTGAGGGAGTTGACATTTGTGGATATGTTGTCAATGAAGCAGGCTGCCTTGTCCTAGATGGTGTCAAACTTCTTTAGTGTCATTGGAATTGCACTCATCCAGGTACATTCCAGACTTGTGCCTTGTAGATGGTGGACAGGGTTTGGGGAGTCAGGAGATGAGTTAGTTGCTGCAATATTCCTAGCCTTTGACCTGCTGTGTAGCCATTGTATTTATATGGTGAGTCCAGTTGAGTTTCTGGTCTGTGGTAACCTCCAGGATGCTAATAGTGGGGTATTCAATGGTATTACTTTTGAAAGTCAAGGGGTGATGGTTGTATTATCTCTTATTGGGGATGGTCATTGCCTGGCATTTGTGTGGCACAAGTGTTACTTGCCACTTGTCAGGCCAGGCCTGGATATTGTCCAGGCCTGGATATTGTCCAGGCCTTGTTGCATTTGGACATGGATTGCTTCAGTATCTGAAGTCATGAATGGTGCTGAACATTGTGAATTTTTGGTGAAAATCCCCACTTCTGACCTTATGAGGGAATGTCATTGAGGAAACAGCTGAATATGGTCGTGCCCAAGACAATACCCTGAAGACCTCTTACAGAGATGTTCTGGAGCTGAGATGACATGCCTCCAACAATCACAACCACCTTCCTATGTGCCATGTATAACTCCAACCAACAGAGATTTTGTCCCCAATTCCCATTAATTCCAGTTTTGTTAGGGCTCCTTAATGCTACACTTGGTCAAATTCAGCCTTGATGTCTCACCTCACCTCTGGAATTCAGCTCTTTTGTCTATCTTTGAACAAAGGCTGTAATGAGGTCAGTAGCTGAGTGGTCCTGGCAGAGCCCAACTAGGTGTAACTGAGCAGGTGTTTGCTAAGCAGGTGCTGATTGATAGCACTGTTGATGACTACATCCATCACTTTACTGACGCTCAAGATAGACTGATAGCATGATAATTGGCTGGCTTGAACTGAACCTGTTTTGAGTACAGGACATACCTGGGACAAGTTTGCTTGCTGAGCTGGAAGGTTCATTTTCAGACATTTCGTCACCATACTGGTAACATCATCAGTGAGCCTCCAGGGAAGCACTGGTGTTAGTGACCCACTTTCTATTTGTGTTTAGGTTTCCTTGGGTTGGTGATGTCATTTCCTGTGGTAATGCCATTTCCTGTTTTTTTTCCTCATACGGTGGTAAATGGGGTCCAAGAGAACGTGTTTGTTTATAGAGTTCTGGTTGGAATGCTGTGGTTGTAGGTATTCTTGTGCCTGTCTCTGTTTGGCTTGTCCTAGGATGGATATGTTGTCCCAGTCAAAGTGGTGTCCTTCTTCATCTGTATGTAAGGAAACAAGACAGATCCAACACACCACTCTTCTATGGATTATCCAAAATTCACAAACCTGGAGACCCCTCAGACCCATGTCTCACTACCTGGAACACCAACGTACAGATTAGTCAAGAAGCTACACCAAAGACTAAAACACTTAGTAGACTCTCACCACTCCATCCAAGAATTCCTGAACACCATCAAAGACCCCAAGATAGAAGAGAATGAAATAATGGTCTCCTTTGATGTAACAGCACTGTCCACATCCATCAACATCAACCTTGTCAAGGAAACACTGACTACACTGTTAGAAGAATCAAAGACACATACACCAAACACCACCAACTTCATTACCAAGGACAACAGCATCAAGCTAGTGACCTATGCCTTACCACCTACTTCACTTTCAATAACAAAACTTAAAGATAAACCAACGGAGCACCCATGGGATCTCCAATATCGGGTTCTTAGCAGAGGCAGTAATGCAGAGACTCTAACAAACAGCTCTGCCAACCATGCAACCCAAACTTTGCGTCCGCTACGTTTGTCATCACTAAACGAAACAAATTAGAGGGAACTTTCCAGACCATAAATTATATCCTTATTGGAAATTTACTAAAGAGGAGGAAAACAACAACAAACTGCCATTTCTAAATGTCACAGTAGAGTGAACAGCCAATGGGGAATTTCAAATCACCGTCTACAGGAAAACAACACATATGGACCAAATACTGAACTACAGAAGCAATCATCCCAACACCCACAAACGAAGCCACATTAGAACATTATTTCAATGAGCCACCGCACACTGCAGCACAGAGGAACTATGAAGAGAAGAGGAAAATCACCTATACAGTGTATTCAAAAAGAGTGGTACCCATTGAACTCAGTCTGCTGATTTCTCAACAACAAACACAAATTTGCACACAAAATGCATCCAGTAAACCTAGCCACTCTCCCCTACATCAAAGACATCTTGGAAGTGACTGCCAGACTACTCTGACCCCTTGGCATCATGGTAGCCCACAAACCCACCAATGCACTAAAACCACAGCTAATAAACTTGAAAGGCCCCATACCGACAAAAGCAAAACTAATGTCCTTTATAAAATACATTTGTAAGAACTGCAACAAACTCTACATTGGACAAACAGGCAGAAAACTAGCCACCACGATAATCAACATCAGCTTGCCACAAAACAACATGACCCACTCTCACTAGTATTCTTGCATACAGATGAAGAAGGACACCACTTCGACTGGGACAACACATCCATCCTAGGACAAGCCAAACAGAGACACGCACGAGAATTCCTAGAAACATGGCATTCCAACTGGAACTCTATCAACAAACACATCGACTTGGACCCCATTTAACACCATATGAGAAAAAAAACAGGAAATGACACCACAGGAACTGACATCACTACAGGAAATGATGTCACAAACCCAAGGAACCCGAAACACACAAATGGAAAGCGGATCACCAAACCAGTGTTTCAACAGAAGCTCAATGATTATGTTACCTAGTATAGTGATGAAACAATTGAAACTGAACCTTCCAGCTCAGCGAGCAAGCTTGCATCCAGAACCTCAATATGAGCGACAAGTCTTCTCAAAACTCGCTAATACCTGACAATGTGGAAAATTGCCCAAGGAGATGCTTGTGTTGTATCTATACAGGAACAGCTTGGCTATGGGAGCAGCAAGTTCTAGAGCATTGGAGTCTTTAGTACAATTGCTAGAATATTGTCAGGTAGAACCTTTGCAGTGCTTAGTTGTTTTTTGTTACCACATGGAGTGAATCAAATTGACTAAAGGCTGGCATCTGTGGTGCTAAGAACCACTGGATAATTGGTTCAGCACTGCTGGCTGAAACTTGCTGTGAATGCTTCTGCCTTATCTTTGTGTATTGATGTGCTGGAATCTTCCATCATTGAGGATGGGTATGTGTCATAGAGTGATAGAGATGTACAGCATGGAAACAAACCCTTTGGTCCAACTCATCCATGCCGCCCAGATATCCGAACCTAATCTAGTCCCATTTGCTAGCACTTAGCCCATGTCCTTTTAAATCCTTCCTATTCATATACCATCCAGATGACTTTTAAATGCTGTAATTGTGCCAGCCTCCACCATTTCCTCTGGCAGCTCATTCCATACATGGGCCACCCTCTGCATGAAAAAGTTGCCCCTTAGGTCCCTTTTATATTTTTTGCCTCTCATCCTAAAGCTATGCCATCTAGTTCTGGACTCACCTTCAGTAAGTTGTTTAATTGTCTACTGGCATAATGAAAAGCAGCATTTGTGTTTTATATGATATGACTCTCCTTAAGATTGAAAACATCTGTCATGGCATCACCTACAGGAGTAACCAATATTGAAAATACTTTGTTGATAATGTAATTCATGTTTAATTATTAGATTTTTTGTGCTCTTGTTTATTGTTTTCTTCTCGTGGATTTTTAAAAATATTATCCTTATGTTCAACACATTTTTGTGCAAAAATCTGAGCTTACAATTTGAGTTTATAACTTTCATACAATGGAACAATTTAACAAAGCCTGCTGCTTTGCACGGTGTAAGTGGCTGCTTTCTGTTTGTGCTGATAGGAGAGCACAGTGAGGAGCCATGCACAGCCAGATAAGACATGTCTTTCAGGATGATGCTAATTGATTATTCTGTATTTTGAGCTGACTGTCATCTGGCTATGCAGGGCATAAAGCTATATAATAGGCAGTATAAGCTATTCATGTTACTTGCTATAGAACATAGAACATAGAAGAATACAGCACAGTACAGGCCCTTCGGCCCTGGCAGTATAACTATTCATGTTACTTGCTATAGAACATAGAACATAGAAGAATACAGCACAGTACAGGCCCTTCGGCCCTTGATGTTGCACCGATCCAAGCCCACCTAACTTACACTAGCCCACTATCCTCCATATGCCTATCCCGCTTAAATGCCCATAATGAGGGAGAGTCCACCACTGCTACTGGCAGGGCATTCCACGAACTCACGACTCGCTAAGTAAAGAACCTACCCCTAACATCTGTCCTATACCTACCCCCCCTTAATTTAAAGCTATGCCCCCTTGTAATAGCTGAC
>NC_057722.1:53829751-53847450 GCF_004010195.1 Chiloscyllium plagiosum | reverse complement strand
TCCCCTCCACAAGTATCCAAAACGGTATACTTGTTCTTGAGGGGAATTGCCGCAGGGGGTCCCTGCACTGGCTGCTTTCTCCCAGTCCCCCTCACTGTGACCCATCTGTCTGCAATCTTTGGAGTTGCTACTTCCCTAAAGCTCCGATCTATGATCCCCTCTGCCTCCCGAATGATCCTAAGTTCATCCAACTCCATTTCCAGATCCCTAACACGGTCTTGGAGGAGCTGGAGATGGGTGCACTTCCTGCAAGTGTAATCAGCAGGGACGTCCATGGCATCCCTCACCTCAAACATGTTGCAAGAGGAACATTGCACTGCCTTCACTGCCATCCCTCTAAAAGTAACCGTGTTTTTAAAAAGTTTAACCTCTTTGTATTGTGTAGAAAAAATGGGTAAAGTACTTGAAATTCCAAAAGGTCAGGATGGCTAACATGAGTGTGTATAAAGAATAGATATTTTCCCAGCAGCGTGTGGTTACTTTCTCAAAGTTTTATACAGTGGTCCTGGAAATTGCAGGATACATTCATGACTTTAATGTATTGAACATTACAGATGAAAAAATGTTTGATACTTAAGAAAAACATTTTCTATTCATCAAAAACCTCTGGATATAAACCTATACACTATATAATTTTTAAATGTTATCATATAGCTTTTATAGACTTAAATATAGATTTGAAACATACTCAAATATGCTACAAGGGAATCACTAGCACATCTTCATTGGCATTAGCATCACCTCATTAGGCTAATGAAGTGAATATCTTTGTGTTTGCATGTACATAAAATGACAAAAATTATCTGTCTGCAGTTCTCCATAACAGGGTCCTTGAGGTTGATCGGAATGTTTGGCTTAATGTTCTCTTCCATGACTTCAGCAGGTCTGTGTGCATTGATTTTTTTTGTCTTTTAATTGCTGTGTTTGACTGTGTTGACTCTGTCACCCTATTAACCTCCAAAATGCATTTCAGTGCTGGCTGTCTTTAGGGAGTCTCTGTTTTTGTTGGCAGGATTAGATGTTGATGTTCAGAGTTACTAAAAATCCTCCATGCAGTGCAGCTGTGGGGCACTTGTATATGTCTGGTTTGAAGTTCTGCCGGGAAAGGAAGACTTCAATTTCAGAAAGTGTTAAAACCTTGTGAATGTGGCTAATCTTTGCTTCTTGGTGAAGGTGAGATTTAGATTGGAACCAGCGTTTTCCAGTGTTGGTGAACTAGTTATTTCAATCTCCATGCATTTGTTTTGTCAAATGGTGTTAATGTTTTACACCAATGATACTGAGGCACATTTAAAGTAGGTTTTTTTTCTTATACACATCCATAGCCTGTGCCACAAAAGAGATGGACTCTCGTATGGAAATACTTCTGAAAGAAATAGGTTGAGGTAAAAACTTCAGAAGAGTCAAGTTAGTCCAATAGGACTGTGAGCTTCAGTGTACAGTACTACAGAGCAAGTTCATTTCTTCCACTTTATTACCTTTTTGAATATGAATTGCAAAGTTGATTTAAAAAAAAACAAGGTGTTTTCTTGCAAATCACTTTATGGATCTACAGGATGGGGCTAGTTGTTTTTCGGAATTTGGAATTTTCCGGATTTTGAAATAAATGAGATTTTCACAGAGAATTAAAAAAAAAAATTCCTAATAGCAACGCACGTGTGATTCGTACGAGTACTGCGACACAATTGACACCTGCCAGTGCTGGGCCATGCTGCCATGTCACATCTGAGTGACGTGGATCAAGTGGGTGTGGAGTTGGTCACCTGTTCACACTCCAAAATAACGTTCCACACTCCATGTGATTGATTCTGCCTTTCCCAAATCCCTTATTCACAGTGGGCATTCATGTATCATTGCAATACAGATATTGGACGTGCCTAGCTTGACTGCTGAAGTGTGCTCCCTAATTAAACTGGTAATACCAAAGTCTAAATTATTATTTTAACGTGTATAATGGTGCAGCATGCTGCCTTGATTTTCTATAATTAAACCTGTCTGAAGCCTTCCTTTCTTGGAAACGTGTATATAACATAAAGGATTACCTTAAATCTGGTATTGATAGTTACCTTGGATTTCTACTCTATTTGCTGTCCGTTTCTTCCTCTATCGCTGACCTAACCAGTACCCCTCCACCGAAGCACTCATTCAACCATGGAACTGGTCCTCACCCTAAACAACTTTGCCTTTGCCTTTGAATCCTCCCACTTCCTTCAGACCAAAGGCATAGCCATGATTACCCACATGCGCCTCAGCTACGCCTGCCTCTTTGGATACGTCAAACAGTCCATCTTCCACAGTTACACTGGCACCATTCCTCACCTCTTCCTCTGCTACATTGATGACTGTATCGACACCACCTCGTGCTCCCATGATGAGATTGAACAGGTCATCAATTTCATGAACACTTTCCACCCTGACATCAAATTCACTTGAGACACATCCCTACCCTTCCTGGACCTCTCCGGCTCCATCTCCAGCAACCGACTCAACGCTGACATCTCCTCCAAACCCATACACACTCACAGCTACTTGGACTACACCTCTTCCCACCCCTCTCCTGTAAAAACACTATCCCTTACTCCCAATTCTTCCACCTCTGCCATATCTGTTCCCAGGCGGGGCATCCCAGATGGCCTCCTATTCTAAGAATCACAATTTCCCCTCCCACGTGGTCAACAATGCCTTCCAGTGCATCTCCTTCGCTTCCTGCATCTCTGCCCTAGAACACCTCCGATCCTCACCTTCTACCCCACTAACCTCCGATATAACACATTATCCTCCACCATTTCTGCCACCTAAAATCATACCTCACCACCAGAGATATACTTCCCTTCCCACCTCTATCAACATTCCGCAGAGACCATTCCTTCTGTGAATCCCTCATGAGGCTCACACCTCCCCCCACCAATCCATCCTCCACTCCTGGCATCTCCATGCCACCGCAAGAGGTGTAAAACCTGTGCCAGACCTCCCTCCTCACCTCTGTCCAAGGCCCCAAAGGATCTTCCACATCTGGCAGAGATTTTCCTGCACATCCAAATACCTCATCTACTGCATCCATTGCTCTCGATGTGCCTCCTCTACCTTAGGGACACAGGGCACCAACTTATGAAACGTTTCAGGGAACATCTCTGGGACACGCCCTGTGGCTGACCACTTCAACTTCCTCCCACACCGCCAAGGATATGCAAGTCCTGGGCTGCCTCCACCGCCAAACTCTAGCCACCCTACGGCTGGAGAAAGAACGCTTCATCTTCTGCCTTGAGACCCTCCAACCACACTGGATCAATGTGGATCTCCCCAGTTTCCTCATCTCCCCTCTCCCCACATCACTCCCCACCCCCACCCCACGACATTCCAGATGAAGAGTTTACACGGGAAACGTCAATTCTACTGCTCCTCGGATGCTGCCTGACTGGCTGTGCTTTTCTAGTGCCACACTTTTCGACTCTGATCTCCAGCATCTGCAGTCCTCACTTTCTCCATTACACATGTCTAATAATCCCAAAGGTTGATAGGAAGAGAGTAAGCTAATCACTTAATTAAACCAAGAACTGCAAATTTGGGAGATCTGAAAGCAAAAGAGAAATTGCTGGAAAAATAGAGCAAGTCAGGCATAATCTGTGGAGAGAAAGCTGAGTTAACATTTTGGGTGCAGTCATCATTCATCAGAACTGCTAGTAGCTACGCGAGGATGATTATATATGCTGAAGACAGGGTGGGCAATGGAAAAGGAGTAAAAGGATAGGTGACAACTGAGCCCAGAGGGAGAAAGACAGTTAGGCAAGCAAATGGATGGACAGTGGTAAGCCAGGGAAAAAGAAAAGCTGATGATGGGCATTGGCTGTGCTGAAAGCATCCCATGTGATGACAAGGCCTGGGGACTGGAGTGGGAAAATGATGTGGAAGATGAGGTTCAGCGCTAAAATTACAGAAAACTTTGTTTTAACCAGCACCTTTTGAACCGGCACACTCTTATAAACCAGCAAAAATTATATACCTGAAATACTGGAAGTTTACTGTGTTATCGCGATGTCCAACTTGTCATTTGAAGCTGTGAGTGAGAAGTCTCACTGCCAGTAAGTTTTATTTAAGGCAAAGTTACATGACCGTTTAAGTAATTTTGCTGGAAATAAAGTGTAACAGGAATGTGTTTACTCCTTGCATTATGCTTCTATTACTTGGTGTGTTTACAGTGATTATGTGGCTCTCTTGATCAACAGGCAAACTCCTATTCCTGTAGGAACCAGTTAATAAAAAGTTTGCTGTATTGACTCCTGAAGACTGCAGGATCCCCATGCAAAAAATGAAAAGTTCTCCCAGCTTGTGCTGAGCTTCGCTGGAGTACTTCAGATCTGAGCAGAGATGTTGGCCAGGGAACATTGTTATGGGTTGAAGTGACAGGCAACTTGAAACTTGGGCTCACTTTTGCAGACAGAATGTGGATGTTCTGCAAAGTGGTCACTCCTTTTTGTGTTTTGTCTTCTCAATATAGAGGCAACCATATTGTGAACAGCGAATCAAATAGACGAGATTGAATGAAGTGCCGGTAAATTGCTATTTCCCCACGAAGGTGTATCTAGAACTTTAGATGTTGAGGGGGTAGGAAGTAAATGGGTAGGTCTTGCACCTTCTGCCAATGCATGGGAAGGTCCTGTGGGAGTGTGGGGAGGCGTTGGGAGTAGTGGAGGAGTGGATAACAGTGTCTTGGAGGGAACAGTCAATGCAGAATGCTGATCAGGGAGGTGAGGCATCTGGCATCCAGCTGGAAGTGGTGGAAATGGTGGCTGGCCTTTCTGCTTTTGTTTGAAGCTGATCGCTTTTTGGTTGATTTTAGTTTTGCAAGATTGCAATTATTTTATGGAAATAAAGAACAAAGAATGAGTCCAAATTTCAACATCAGGTGTACAATGGATCTCAATGCAAAACCCAGAAAAGTGATAATAATCCTAAGATTGTTTTTCTGTGCAACTAGAGTTCAATAATGTAGTTTTAAAGTTATAATGTTGTCAAATCACTGTTTCAGGAGAATTAAGTTTTGAGTTCCTATCATCTTGCCAAGATAAATAATTGATTAAAATGTTAAAAATGCCAAGTTGTTTACATATTCTGTATTGCCCCAGGATGGCATTTGCTGTTTTCTTGTCAATAATTCTGTTGAAGGAACTGTAGACATTGGGAGGCAGTTTCAGTTCCTGACTTCCTGGAACACAAACTAAACAGCCAAGTGTCAATATATCATTGAAGAAATTCTGTTTTCTAGAAGAATGGCTGTTTTAGCAGTTCTGACTGTAAACAGCATCATCTGTTTTAATAAGCTTTGATTGATTGATTGATTTGGTGTTTTATGCTGTACACATCTTACCACCCGTTCCCCCCACCCCCTCCAAACCAACTAAGTAATTAATGAAGCATAGTTATTTTCACAGTGAGCTAGGCAGTACACTGCACCGAGTGACACTGCAGTCTGTGTTCATCTGTGTCCTTTGTATGGCATGTAGTCACACAACATTTTTGCAAAGGACACCGCAAGTCACAGAAATGCATTCTAGCTGAAAAAATAACGGACGCATAGAATCGAAATGGTAGGAAATTAATACACAATGAATGATCAAAAAAAAACAGACCATTTGAAGGATTAACAAAAGAGAGACTGTGAGGGAAGAATAAGTAGCAAGAATATCTGTGTTGCTTTGAGAATGCTAAAAAGATGGATAGACTGAGGGCGTGATCATGTGTTTTTAATGCAGCATCTCTAAACCAGTAAAGCAGAAGCTGAATGGTTTAAAAGCAGCCGATGCAGCCAGTAAGGTTAGGCGAGTAGGAGAGAGAGGGGTATACATATATGCAGTGTGTGTTAATGTCACTGTGTCTGTAGGTTGTGCAAACATTTAGAGACCCGCAGTTTCAGCACAGAGGAAGCAACCCAAAAGAAAAAGGGAGCTGGAGGATAGTAAAAAGTGAGCAAAGCGTTTTTTTATGCAGCATCCTTGAAAACAGCTATATTCTCATGTGATTGTGGAGAACTGAAATGAATCATCCAGATATGAACGACCAGTCAGAATATCAGCGGCTGTCAAGCGAGGAAGAGGAGGTATAACTGTGTACTATAAATTTATCTTGCATCTTGCAAAAAGTACATGGTACTGTATTAAGAATCCTGTAGTAATGTGGAATTGCAGAGATTGATTGTCTTTTATGCTTTGGAAATATTCTGGTTTCAGCTTGATAAAAGGCTAACATATTTTTGATCATTTGTTGATTGGGAAAGAACCATTTTTGCACTAGAATGCCTTTGAATATTTACGGGATTTTACGTCACTGGAAAAATCAGCATTTATTGCCGACCAGATATAGCCCTTGAAAAGATGTTGATATTGGCTTTCTTGAGTATAACTGATATGACCTACTAGACCATTTCAGATGACACTTAAGAGGCAACCATGTTGCTGTGGGTCTAGAATCACAAACAGGCCAAACTGAATAATGGCTGATTTCACAAACCGTTTGTTGATTTAGTAACATGAAAACTATGTCAGTGTATCTCCAAATAATCCGAAACTGTGCAGCTTAGGTGGATTGGCCATGCTAAATTGCCCATAGTGTCCAGAGCTGTGCAGACTAGGTTGATTAGCCATGTGAAATACAGAGATAGGGTGGGGGAGGGGACGGGTCAGAGTGGGGGAGGGGACGGGTCAGGGTGGGATGCTTTTGCGGGGTGGCCCTGTGGACTTGATGGCCTCCTTCCACAATGGAGGGATTCTATGAAGTAAGGAAGAAACACTTTTTTTTAAATTAAAGGAATACTGCAATTAAATAAATTTTTGTTTCATTCTGTTATGTTCGTTCATGGAATGTGGATATTTTGTGGCTGGGTCAGCATTTATTGCCCATCATGTGTTGCCCTTGAGAAGCTGGTGATGAACTGTCTTCCTGAACTGCTGCAGTTGATGTGGTGCAGGTAGACCCACAGTGCCATTCAGGATGGAATTCCAAGATTTTGACTCCATGACACTGAAAGAGCGGAAATATATTTTAAAGTCAGGATGGTGAGTGGCTTGGAGGGGTACTTCCAGTTGGTGAGGTTCCCAATCCATCCAAAAGGTCCTTGTCTTTCAAGATGCTGGCAGTTGTAGATTTGGAAGATGCTGTCTAAGGGGCTTTGTTTAATTTCTATTGTATATTGCATAGGTGGCACACAGCTGCCAACCTTGGCAGTGGAGGGGCTGAATGTTTGGAGGTGGTGCTAATCAAGAGGCTTGCTTTATCCTGGATTGTGTAGAGCTTTTCAAGTGTTGTTGGAACATTACTCCTTCAGGCAAATGTGGAATATTTTAACACAGCTGATTTGTGTTTTGTCGATTGGTGGACAAACTTTGGAGGATCAGGATGTGAGTTACCTGCTACAGGATTCTGCTTTTGTAGCCACGGTACTTGATAGGCTAGTCCAGTTTATTTCTGGTCAATGAAATACCAGATTGTTGACAATGAGGGATTCAATTTTGGCAATACCATTAAATGTTAAAAGGGTGGTGGTTAGATTCTCTCTTGTTGGAGATGGTCATTGCTTGGTACTTGTGTAGAACATTTTTACTTGCCACATGTCAGTTCAGAGCTGGGTATTTTCAAAATCTTGCTGCAATTGGACATGGACTGTCTCAATATCTGATAGATCACAAATGTTGCTGAATGTTGTGCAACCATCAACAAACATTCCCATTTCAGACTTTGTGATGGAGAAGATCAGTCATGAAGCTATTGAAGATAACTGGGCCTGGTACACTACCCTGAGGAATTCCTGCACAGGTGTCCTGAAGCTAATATGGTAGAGTTCAACAATCACAACCATCTTCCTTTGTGCTAGGTATGAATCCAACCAGTAGAGAATTTTCACCCTCACTCCCATTGACTCTAGTTTTGTTAGGGGTCCTTGATGCCATACTTTTTCAATTATGATTTTGATATTGAGGGCAATCACACTCGCCTCACCTTTTGGAGTTCAACTCTCTGGTCCATTTTTGAACCAAGGCCATAATTAGGTCAGGAACTGAGTGGCCCTGGTGGAACAGAAACAGAGGGATCAGTGAGCAGGTAATTTCCAAGCAAATGCTTGATAGCACAGTTGATGAACCTTGCATCGCTTTTACAGTGTTGAGAATCAGCCAAGAGTGTGGTGATTGGCTGGATTGCATTAGCGCTGGTTTTTGAATATAGTGTTGTAGTACCTGACCAACTGGCAAGATCAAGAACAGATGTCTTCAGTGCTACGCTGAGGAATATTGGCTTTGCAGTATTCTGTGCCTTCTGTTTGATATCATTTGGTGTGGATTGAATTGGCTTAAGACTGGCATCAGGGTATCTAGGATCCAAAATGGATCATCCACCTATCACTTCTGGCTCAACGTTGTTTCAAAAATTTTAAAGAAGATTTTTTGCGCTGATGAGTTGAGCCCTTCCTGAATTTGACAATAGAGTCTTTCCTTCTAGAGATTTGTTTAATTGTCCACCACCAATCATGACTGGATGTGGCAGGGCTGCAGAGCTTAGATTTGATTTGTTGGTGAAATTGCTTAATTTGATGTATCACTTGCTATTAATTCTGTTCGGCATGCAAATAGTTTTATACCTCTGTGTCTATCAGGTATCCTCATTTTTAGGATGGGCTGATGCTGCTCCAAGTATTCCCTCCAGCCAACTACCAGGTTGGTGGTAATGGTAGGTTGGAAGATACGTCATGCCTTGAGGTTCCAGATTGTTTGCAAACAGTTTTCCTGCTGATGGCCTGTATCTACTTTTGGATATCTAATGTTATGTTTCTAAATTTGTGAGATCCATTTAGTGCAGTGATAGTGCCACAGAATATGATCAAGGGTATCCTTAATGTGAAGATGAGACTTCATCTCCACAAGATCTGTACAGTGGTCACTCCTGGCAATACTGTCATGGATGTTTGCATCTGCAGCAGGCTGATTGGTCAAGTAGGTTTTCTTTATCCTTCTCTTCGTTCCTTCGCTGTATGCTATGGTCCCAATTTAGCAGATATGTCTTTTGGGATTTGACTAGTTCTGGTAGATCATGGTTCTGCCAAGCCACTCTTGGTGGAGGACATTGAATGCATTCTGTAACCTTGCCACACTTATCCAAGTGGTATTCAACATTATGGGTTGATCAGATCAAGGGTGGGGGTTTTGAGGAGTGTTAGTAAATGGTAATCAACTGGAAGTTTCCATGGCCTTGTATAATGTGATGCCATGAGACCTCATGGAATTTGGAGTCAAGTTTGAGGACTCCCAGGGCAACTCATTTCCAACTGTATATCACTCTGTCATCTCCTCTGCCAGGTCACTCTTGCTGATGGGATAAATCTAGGGATAGTGATGGTGATGGTGTGTTATGATCAAGCTGGAGAGAATGACTATGTTAGACTGTCGCTTGAATAGGGGGTGACATAGCTCTCTCAATTTTGGCTGTAGCTCCCAGATATTGGTAAGGAGGACTATGTGGGGTTGGCAGGGCCGAGGTAGCTGGGTGTCTACATTGATGCCAGTTGTTCTGACTGGCTTCAATCCCTTTTTTTCGAGACTATATTTAGTGGTTTCTTACAGCTGAATGGCTTGCTAAGAGACAGCCATGTTGCTGTGCAGCACATGTCCTATCCTAAAGGACATCTGTGAACCAGATGGCTTTTTTCACAATCAACATTGATGTGTTGATTATCTTTTAATTCCAGAATTTTATTGAATTCAGATTCAACCATCTGCCACAGTGGGAGCCTAATGCAGGTCTCCAGAACATTGTGGCCCTCTGGATTAGTAGACTAGTGACAATACACTGGGCCATCCATTGCTTCCCTCTTTTTATTCTTTCATGACGGGTGAATGTCCCTGGAAAGGCCAACTTTAGTCACCCATCTCTATTTACCCTAAAATTGAGTGGCTTCATTGCCCATTTCAGAGGGCAGCTTTCAGTCAACCACATTGCATTTGCACAATGTAGGCATTTTACTGTAGCAAATTGAAAAGTGCTTCTATTGTGTTGTGGCTGTTTTGTGGCAATGCTTTTCTTGCATGCTGGATTAGGAGCTTGAATTTTTGATTATTTTTAAAAACGTGATTGTATTTGCTTGACAACATTACACCTGTCAAGGGTTACTGAATATTGCCGCTGTTTGCAAAGGTGTGCTGAGGGGAAGATTGTAACCGGTGTTCGATTTATTTTGTGACTGAGAATAAGTCACCTTCTATCTTGCAGTGATTATTTTGTTATTAAAGTAATTATGAAATTCTGTTTAGAGCTAGCAAGCACTGTGATTTGTTTCAATGAACTTGTTTCCTGCCCCTGTTGCAGTGAAATACATGCTTGCTCAGTGATAATAATCTGAATAAAAATATTTATTTCCATCAGAAAAATTAGATCAGTACAAGTGTTGGTAGAAAATCATTGGAAAATGCCTTCAGTTCGTTTGTCGCAGTTAGAAGGCCTATGAAATCATTGTCATAAAACAGTTATGTTTCTCCAACCACCTCCGCACTCCTGATTCAGTTTTAATGATTCCTGCAGGGCAGCAGTAAGCCTGTTGCCATAGTAATTGTCACTGAAAATCCAGTTTAATTTAAATACCCTGAAATCTATTCATTTCTCTTTTATGTGTTCTAGTAATATTCAAATTTGCCCTCCATCTCTATTCCACGGCAGGTAGAATAAAAAGGTTGGAAGTATTAAATTTTTTTGTTCATTATTACAGTTGAAAGTGGTTATCGAGACCTATTAGTAATCGTTCGCTTGATTAGAAGAAACCAGTTTATTGTGAAATTGTCCTGTTGTGCCTCTGGTTTAATCGCCTGGGGATGGATTGCTCACTTTTTTAGTTGAAGAGTACACTCACCTCGAAATTAATCAAAATGAAGATATCATAACTTGATGCTGGTGATGACCTATGTAAAGATTGCATAGCTCCTTTACTACTCTTGTGCGTATTTTGTTTAAAAACTGTAGTAGCCATCATGCTTTGTCTGCAACACTGAGTGTATTACTTTCTGCATAATACAGATTTTCTTTTACATTGATTAGTATGTTATTTATATGCTTTCTCACGTTTTGTAGCTCAGCACGCTACACAAACATTTAAGATAATCAAGAATTTGAAGAATTTTTCTACTAGTTGATGAATCTTAATGCCAGAAAAGCATGTCATAAAGGAAATAATTTTATACAGTACTTGATCAGTGACAAAGTATTTCAAGTATCATCTAACATTCAAATGCAAATTAGAATGGGTAGCTGTTGTAGTTTTTATTTTAACTTGCTCTTCTGAACATTGCAGGCAAGGCCAATATTTATTGGCCATCTTGCATTATCTTTGAGAAGGTGGTGGTAAACCTATCTCGTGAACAACCATGGTCCATGCAGTGTATGTACTTCTGTAGGATTTTTTTCTGCAACAGTTTTATGCAACTGAGTGGTCTGCTACTTCATTATAGCGGACTGTCAAATGGGCCTTGCATTATATATAAACCAGATGTGTATAGATGGCATTTTTCCTGCTTTGAAGCACAGTGGTGAACCAGAACAATTTAGCAGTTTCGTAATTATTATTAATGAGACTTGCATTTTATTCAGGAGTAGTTAACAAATTAAATTTAACTTGCTTCAGCTGCTGTGGTGGGATTTGAATTTGCCTCTGAAGCATTAGTCCAGAGATCTTTAGATTACTATAGTAACATTACTACAAGGCCATAAGGTATACAAGCAGAAGGATACCATTTAGCTTATTTTGTCTGCTCCACCACTGAGAGATCATGGCTCAACTGCACTTTCCTGCCTTTTCCTCATACTCCTTGATACCTTTACTGATGAAAAATCTGTTAATCTCGGCCTTGACTATTCTGCGCAGTCCAGACTCAATAGCTCTCTGTGGTAAAAATTCTATAGATTTACTACCCCTTAAGAGAATAAATTCCTCATTATCTCTGTCTTAAATGGGTAACTTCCTTTCTGAGATTATGGTCTATGATTACATTGGCAGATTTCCCAAAAGTCTGGGATTTTTCCAGAATCTTAGAATTCTTAGAAGATTACTATCACAGTCTATGTAATTGCTTCCTACATAGATGCAACCCATCGGGTCTAGGGCTAAAAGCTATAATGCGGTATTCTGTTTTCGAGCAATCCTGTCTTCTAAGAAAATTGCTAAAAAGCAGCACTATTTAAACTAATGGGGCTGGAATTGCATTATAACCAGTATAATCTTTAAAAATTATGCTATAGAAACAGTGTCCCCAATTCGTTGATCGTATTATAGCAAATTTGCATTCACAAAATGCTCATTGTAGCAGAATGACTTGTAATTGCGAACCTAGCATTGATCCTGGTGACATTTGTCACATCTTCCTAAAACAAAAATCAACTACTTTGAGTTTCCTGCCAGCTAACCAATCCTCTTTCGATGCTATTATGTTACCCTTGATCTCTTATTATAGCAACTTTTGTGATGTAACATGCTGTTAAGAAACCATTTTATCCTTTATCCACATTGCTTATTACTCCCTGAAATTAGTTAGTAAAACATGTTTTTCTTTGCACAAAGTATGCTGACTCAACGTATGTGGTGTGTAGGATTTTTAAAAAATGTCCTGCTATATTGAACCTAATAAAGTAGTCCATTATTTTCCTTATAACAAACTTTCAAATTTGCCTCCTGTTCTTAAATGAAGAAGTTATGTTCCCTCTCTTGTAATCTGTTGGGCCTTTTCCTGATTCTAGGGAATTTTTGAAAATTAAAGCCAATGCATCTAAAACTCCAGGATAAGGTTCCTTAGCACCTGGAACTTGTCTACTTTTATTTTGAATACATTTTTTGATACCCTTTGCATGGTGAATGTAATTGTTTTAAGTTCTGCCTTCCCTTTCACCTCCCGATTCACAATTAATTTCTGGGACATTATTTGTAGCCCGTACAGTGTAGACAGACTTAAAATATTTGTTCAATTTATCTGCCATTTCCTTATTTTCCATTATTTAGTTCCCCATACTGTCTCTCCTGAGAACCAATGTCAACTTCACTTTTAAGTTTTATTGGCTTGTGTGATTGCTTTATGATGTACTTCCATTCAATGTGCATAACCCTGAGTTTCTGGTAGCTTGCAATTTTAATTCTCCAATCAAGTTGATATCTTCCTCCTGTAGTATTCTAGTGAAACTCAATGCAAACTCAAGGTACAGCACCTTATCATTCACTGAAGTACTTTACAGACATCTGCAATTAATATTGAGTCACCAGTACCTCAGCAAGAAGTGAACCTTTGTCAGTACCACAGAATATCACTTATTATTGTCCCTCAGTATATAAAAAATGGCCAGTTCCATGATTTGGCAAACTCCTCCTGCTTTACCAGAAATCATCTACCTGGTAAATATCAATGGTTCAGCATTGGCAGGACTACTAATATATGGTATTATGAAGATGTGGATGTACTGTACCTTTTAAGAGAGTTAAAAGTTAGCAGTGACAACACAAGTGTTCTCAATAAGATGCAGTGTAACAGGTGCTTCAGCTACTGGGTAGCTGGTTGCCTGGAAATGACAAAACAGATTTGAATCAGGCCAATCAGTTTAAATTATACCCTTAAAAATACCAAACTCCAATCCAGTTTGAATTTAGTAAAAGCCAGTGACACAATCCAATGCTTTGGCCGGGGGGGGGGGGGGGGGGTAGTATAAGACCAAGGAAAATTGAACAGTTGAGAGGAGAACTGCTAAGCCACTAGCATGTAAAGACTGCCCAAAAATAGTTCTCTTAAAGGTACCTTTATCGATCAGTAACCTGTGAAGCAGAATCCCCAAGAAGAAGAAAAAAAGACCAAAATACAGAGAAGAATGAAAGCTGCCCAGTTTTGAGATAATAAGTTTTGTTTTGTAAATCTTAATCGGGGGTTTTAACAGATTAGTATTGTAGAGGGGAAAGTAAAAGATAGGTTAGAGGAAGAAATTGTAAATAGTTGTCAGTTAATTATTCTCTGTTATACTTTAAGAAATGAAGTTGTTAATTTTTACTTTAACTAGTTCTTGGCTGATTGAATGTTCATAGATTACTGCACGGGGTAAATCTTTTCTGTTGCTGGTTTTAAATAAGCAGAGGAGTTTATCCTGTGTCGTAATAACATATATCACTATAGTTGCAACACATGAGATTCGAGCCACACTGATTTGTGGCAGTACAGACCACTTGTCAAACAATTGGATCACCTGAGGTTTATAAATTTCTTAAGACACATCTGTTACATTTTGTCCAGAACCAATGTGAATAGTTGCAGGCGGCAACTGCCGAAGGTGTTCATTGCTGTGGCGGTTCAGTATAGGAGTTGGGAAGTCATGTTGCGATTATACAGGATGTAGTCGAGGCCACTTTTAGAATACTACGTATTGTTCTGATTGCATCCCTACAGAAAGGATACAGTTAAATTGCAGAGGGTGCAGAGAGGTTTTACAAGGATGTTGTCAGATCGGGGCCTTTAAGTTATGTGGAGAAGCTGGAAAGGCTGGAACGTTTTTCACTTGTGTGTAGGAGTTTGAGGGTGACCTTCGAGGTTTATGAAATCAAAAGGGGCATAAGTTGGATGAGCTGCTGTTGGACTGGGGTGGACAAAGTTAAAAAGCTCACAGCATCAGGTTATAGACCAACAGGTTTATTTGGTATTACTTCCAATGCTGGACTGTAACCTGGTGTTTGATTTTTTTAACTAAGGGGCATAGGTAGGGTGAATAGCAAAGGACTTTTCTCTCTGGTAGGAGAGTCCAAAACTAGGGGGCATTATTTCTCAGGTGAGAGGACAAAGCTATGAAAGGGACATGAGAGGCAACTTTTTCCACATTGGGTGGTTCGCATGTGGAACGAACTGCTTGAGGAAGTCTTAAATGGAGGTACAGTTGCGATATTTAACCAGGTACATAAATAGGGAAGGTTCAGAGGGATTTGGGCCAAATGCAGGCAAAAGGGACTAGTTTAATTTAGGAAATTTTGGTTGGCATGGACAAGTTGGACCGAAGGTCTACTTCCATGTGCAAGTATGAGTTGGAAACGACCATTATCCTGGGTGGCCTGATAGTGTTAAAGAGGCTCTTGAGACCATTTGTTTTCATTGGGTATACAGAACAAACTTGGTACATTGTGGCCAGTCATTTCTAGGGGAAGACCAGGTGTAACACCAAAAGTATTATGCCAGGATTTCATGACTTTGTTACACTTGGGATTGATACACAAGAAGAATAGTGTTTACTGGTCAGGGGTGAATCAGGCGAATGTGAGGCATGCCAGCTTATTGACTCCAGATGCAGCAGTACATCCACATGATGTTCTAACCATTCTTTGGACAAAAATAGCAGTAAACCTATTCAAAGTGCATGGAGAATATTAGATATTTGTGAAAGATTCCTTCTCCAAATTTCCCATTGCTAAGCAGCTTAGCAACAAGAGTATAACTGTTGCTGACACAATGACTCTGCTTTCAGTTTATTTAGTGTCCTGGAATGAATAGTGCCTGACAACAGACTGTAGTTCACTGGCAGATCATTTCAAGATTAGATTAGATTAGATTAGATTACAGTGTGGAAACAGGCCCTTCGGCCCAACAAGTCCACACTGACCCGCCGAAGCGAAACCCACCCATACCCCTATATTTACCCCTTACCTAACACTACGGGCAATTTAGTATGGCCAATTCACCTGACCCTGCACATCTTTGGACTGTGGGAGGAAACCGGAGCACCCGGAGGAAACCCATGATGTTACTCAGTTTGGGGTTGTATCACATTGTTACCCCACTATCCTCATTCAGATTGTCTAGCAAAGAGTGGTATATTTCATGAAATTAATGGTCAACAAATGTCAAGTACTGCAAAAACAAACTTTTGAATTGCATTGTTGCATTTCTGTACAATACGAATTGAGAAGGGATTACCATAATGTATGAGGGAAGGAATGACCTTGCCCAGCAACCAATTGTCTAACCATTCTAAGATGTAAGGAGTTCTTTTGAGAAAGACAAAAAAGAAACATGACTAGTAAACTTCCAGAACTCAGTTCACTGGGCAGTGTGGGTTACAAGTTCAAACACATGGATACTAACAAAGATTTCTAGACTTTGCAACTAGACTAAATAGTACATGCTCATCGCTGATATGCTGCTAACATGAGCCAGCTCTGACTGATGCATGACATGCCAATCATGCATCAAGAGAGTGAAGAAGAAAACTTTGATTGTGCCATGATGCCAAATGACAGTGAGCAGCAGCAAGATAGCCAAACAAAAACTAGAAAGGCTTACCTGTTAGATGAAGCTTCTGGTTATTTGCCCTCATATCCTATAATGTGGCTCAGGTTACTAGTTTTTGTTTTAGCCAGTGACTTGATCAATTATTACATAAAGGCTTTTTATATATGAAATCTGTTGTAAGCACAACTTAGTTTTGCAGAATCATGTTGAATGTCACTGACGTATATTGGTATCAAATTAATAGTATTGGGGAACAAGGAAAAGGCTGAAGAACTGAATAATTACTTTGCGTCAGTCTTTACAGTGGAAGACACAAGTAATATCCCCAAAATCCAAGAGTCAGGGGCAGAGCTGAGTATGGTGGCCATCACCAAGGAGAAGGTGCTAGGAATCTGAATGACCTGAAGGTGGATAAATCACCTGGACCAGATGGACTACACCCCAGAGTTCTCAGGGAGACAGCTGAACAGATAGTGAAGACGTTATTGGTGATCTATCAGGAATTGTTAGTCAGTGAGGGTCCCAGAGGATTGGAAAATCACTAATCTGTGATACTGCTGTTTAAAATGGGAGTAAGGCAAAAGATGGAAAATTACATGCTGATTAGCCTAACCTTCGTTTTACATAGAACATAGAAGAATACAGCGTAGTACAGGCCCTTCGGCCCTCGATGTTGCGCCGATCCAAGCCCACCTAACCTACACTAGCCCACTATCCTCCATATGCCTATCCAATGCCCGCTTAAATGCCCATAATGAGGGAGAGACCACCACTGCTATTGGCAGGGCATTCCATGAACTCACGACTCGCTGAGTAAAGAACCTACCCCTAACATCTGTCCTATACCTACACCCCCTTAATTTAAAGCTATGCCCCCTTGTAATAGCTGACTCCATACGTGGAAAAAGATTCTGACTGTCGACCCTATCTAAACCCCTAATCGTCTTGTACACCTCTATCAAGTCACCTTGTAATAGACTCCATACGTGGAAAAAGATTCTGACTGTCGACCCTATCTAAACCCCTAATCGTCTTGTACACCTCTACTATGTCACCCCTAAACCTTCTTTTCTCCAATGAAAACAACCCCAAGTGCCTCAGCCTTTCCTCATACGATCTTCCTACCATACCAGGCAACATCCTGGTAAACCTCCTCTGCACCCGTTCCAGTGCCACCACATCCTTCCTATAGTATGGTGACCAAAACTGCACACAATACTCCAGAGTCTTATACAACTGCAACATGACCTCAGTACTCCAGAACTCAATTCCTCTACCAATAAAAGCCAGTACGCCATATGCCTTCCTCACCGCACTATTTACCTGGGTGGCAACTTTCAAAATCTGTGTACATGAACACCAAGATCCCTCTGCTCATCCACACTACCAAGTATCCGACCATTAGCCCAGTACCCCATCTCTTTGTTA
>NC_057722.1:53798284-53826662 GCF_004010195.1 Chiloscyllium plagiosum | reverse complement strand
TCCCCCCCACAAGTATCCAAAATGGTATACTTGTTCTTGAGGGGAACGGCTGCAGGGGGTCCCTGCACTGGTTGCTTCCTCCCAGTCCCCCTCACTGTCACCCATTTATCTGCCATCTTTGGAGTTACTACTTCCCTAAAGCTCCGATCTATGACCCCCTCTGCCTCCTGAATGATCCTAAGTTCATCCAACTCCAGCTCCAGTTCCCTAACACGGTCTTGGAGGAGCTGGAGATGGGTGCACTTCCTGCAAGTGTAATCAGCAGGGACGTCCATGGCATACCTCACCTCAAACATGTTGCAAGTTTTGGGTAAGATTGTTGGAGTCCGTTGTGAAGGACGAGATTAGTGAATACTTGGAAATATATGGTAAAATAGGGCAAAGTTAGCATGGTTTCATCAACGGCCGGTCATGGCCTGACAAATCTGCTAGAAGTTTTTGAGGAATTCCTTGAAAGTGGAGTCTCGGGTAGATAGGATAGTGAAGAAGGTATGCTAACCTTTTATTGGTCAGAGCGTTGAGTATAGGAGTTGGGAGGTCATGTTGCGGCTGTACAGGACATTGGTTAGACCACTTTTGGAATATTGTGTTCAATTCTGGTCTCCCTTCTATTGGGAGAGTTCAGAAAAGGTTTATAAATATGTTGCCAGGGTTGGAGGATTTGAGCTATAGGGAGAGACTGAATAGGCTGGGACTGTTTTCCCTGGAGTGTTGGAGGCTGAGGGGTGATGTTCTAGAGGTTTATAAAATCATGAAGGGCATGGATCGGGTAAGTAGACAAGGTCAAGATTAGAGTGGTGCTGGAAAAGCACAGCAGGTTAGTTAGCATCTGGGGAGCAGGAAAGTTGATGTTTTGGGCAAAACCCCCATCCTGATGAAGGACTTTTGCCCAAAACAACAATTTTCCTGCTCCTTGGATACTGCCTGACCTGCTGTGCTTTTCCTGCATGACTCTAATCTTGACTTTAATCTCCAGCATCTGCACTACCCACTTCCACCTAAATAGATAAGATATTTTCCCTGGGGTGAGGGAATCCAGATCCAGAGGGCATAGGTTTAGAATAAGAGGGGAAAAATTTAAAAGGGACTTAAGAGGCACCCTTTTCACGCAGAGGGTGGTGCGTGTATGGAATGAAATGCAAGAGGAAGTGATGTAGGCTGGTACAATTACAACATTTAAAAGGCATCTGGATGGTAAATGAATAGGAAGGGTTCAGAGGGATATGGGCTATATGCTGGCAAATGGAACTAGATTCGTTTTGGATATTTGGTTGACGTGGATGAGTTAGACTGAATGGTCTGCTTCTGTGCTGTGCACCTCTATGACCCTATATGAGTAACAAGCTGGTTAGACCAAGGAGAGCCAATGGATGTTACCCACCTGGACTTCAAGAATGCCTTTGTCAAGGTGCCACACAGGAGGCTTCTGAGCAAGATAAGAGCCTATGCTGTTAGAGGCAAGGTGCTAGCATGGATAGAAGATTGGCTGTCTGGCAGAAAGCAGACAATTGGGATAAAAAGGTTTTTTCTCAGGATGGCAGGCAGTAACAAGTGATATTTTGCAAGGGTCAGTGTTGGGACTACAACTTTTCACTTTAATCAAGGTGAAGGAACTGAGGGCATTCTGGTTACGTTTGCAGATGATATAAAGATAAAAATCACACAACGCTAGGTTATAGTCCAAAAGGTTTATTTGGAAGAACTAGCTTTCGGAGCACTGCTCCTTCAGGTGGTTGTGGAGTACAAGATGGTAAGACACAGAATTTATAACAAAAGTTTATAGTGTGATGTAAGTGAAATTATATATTGGAAAAGACCTGGATTGTTTAAGCCTCTCAGCTTTTAGGATTACCATTTTGTTTCAGTTCTTTCATATGTAAATTCCAGGACTTTTTAAAAGTTACATTCTCAAGGGAACTTTAACAATAGGTTCTGTGTTGACCCAGATAATGCATTGAAGGTGTGACGTGCCCTGTATGAGGCTGTCTGTGCCCAATGTTCAGACTGATTCTAATCTAAAAAAGGGATTTACAGAATCTTATATGGATTTGTGCAGTTTTTGAGCAAAATAAAATATAATTTTACAAGTACAAATTCACCCCCACCAACGTGTGTGTGTGTGTGTGTGTGTGTGTGTGTGTGTGTGTGTATGGGGGTATGAGTTGAGAATGTGTGTATCTGAGTGTAAAGGGGTATAAGTCTGTGAAAGGGTGCATGTGTGTATTTGTGAGCATATGAGAAAGAGCTTGTGTATGAGGGAGGGTCTATGTGAGAATATGGGTCTGTACGAGTTTGTGTGTGTAGGTGTAGTGGGGTCACCTGTAGTGTGACATGAACCCAAGGTCCCGGTTGAGGCCATCCCCATGGGTACCGAACTTGGCTATCAGCCTCTGCTCGGCCTGTCCCAAAGTCCGCCTTGGAGGATGGTCACCCGAAGGTCCAAGGTTGAATTTCCCGGACCACTAAAGTGTTCTCCAACTGGGAGGAACACTTCTGTCTGTTGATTGTTGTGTGGTATCTAATTATCCGTTCCCGTAGCCTCTGCTTAGTCTTGCCAGTGTACCATTCCTCAGGGCATCCTTGCCTGCAGCATATGAGATAGACAACGTTGTCTGAGTCAAATGAGTACTTGCAGCATACATGGTGGGAGGTGTCCCCACATGTAACGATGGTATCTGTATCTACACTCTGACACGTCTTGCAGCATCTATCGTGACAGGGTTTGAGCAGAGCTGATATCCAAGTTCGGTACCCATGGGGATGGCCTCAAATGGGACCACGGCTATGAAAATATAGGAAGAAGTCCTATCTATGTGCTGCACTGAAAGGAGGAACATGCCTAATAGAAACTGCAAAATGTTTAGGAAAAGGAAGCTTTTAGTGGAGACCCAATATTGGTGCTCATGGTTATTTACACCACTGTTGAAGTTATTTTACTCTGTGGTTACTGCAACACAGCTGCAAAGCTATGGCAACAATTCTTAATCTGGTGGGATTGACAGCTAATCAGCAACATGGTTTAATGTGATCAAAATCCTCCTTAACATGATATAAAGTACTTTTCCTGTAATTGTAAAATCCTATTTGTGACTTTTCACAAGTGAAGCACATTAATGAACCAGGCAGTGGTTGACCTTTCTACTAACTATCTCATTCTATCTAATTCTTGACCAGCGTGTCAAAAGAAACCTCATAATTCAAACAGACAAGTATATGGTTTAAAAGACTGCTAGAGAAACTCAGCAGGTCTGATAGCAGCAGAGAGAAATTGAGTTATTGCGGAGTTAATGTTATGAGTTCAGCATGACTTCTTTGGAACTAAGGGATCTATAAAATTTGTGCTTTTATATGCCATGGATAAGGGGAGAGAACAAGGTACAGATAAGATAGATGCCCAGAACAACAAAAAAGGGAATGCTGATTGTAATAAAGATCTAGATGAAGACTGTGTTAATGGTAGGTGGTAATATCAAAACTGGGTCAACTGTGCTGAGAGCAAGCCCATGCAAATGAGACACTGAGGGAAGGGGGCAGTGGGTCAATCAAAATGGAGGATAGAGTTCCCAGCATTAAGTTGTTGAATTTTACTAAGTCTTGGAAAGTGTAAGGTTTGAGTGGAAAATGAGGCGGGATTGTCATTGGGTTTTGCTTGAACACTGCCTTAGACATGTTCATAAGAATGCAGGGTGGTATACTGAAGTAGCAAGTCACTGGAAGGTTAGAGCCATTGTTGTCAGAGCAGAGGAATTTCACTGGGCTCCAAGCACTGATCCCTGTGGTACCCCACTAGTTACTGGCTGTCAGTCAGAAAAAAGTCTCATTATTTCTTCTCTTTGTTTCCTTGCCAACCAGTTCTCTATCCATGTTAGTACACCACCCCTAACCCCCCCACATGCTTTAACTTTACATGCTCGTCTCTGTTGTGGGATCTTATTGAAAGCCTTCTGAAAGTTGGAAGTAAACCACACCCTCTGCCACCTCTGTACTTGGTGTCTGGCTAACTGGTCTATAATTCCCTGTTTTCTTAGTATCTCTTTTTTTAAAATAGTGAGATTACAGTAACTATTTGCCAGAGTCTATAGAATCTTGAAAGATGCCCTTCAATGCATTTGAGGCTCACTTTCATAAATACTGAAGGGTGAAGATTATCAAGCCCTGGGTATTTTATATGGCCTCCCGTCCCATCTATTTCCCCACAAATACTGACTGACTTCAGTTTCTCCCTTTCACTAGACCCTGTGTTCCCAAACATTTTTTTGGAACGTTGTTTGTGTTATCCTTTGCAGACAGAACCAAAACATGCTCTTAATTGGTCTGCCAGCTCTTTGTTCTCCATTAAAACTTCCCCTGTTTGTGACTGTACACGAACTACACTTACCTTCTCTGATCTTTTTATCTTCACTGAACAGGAGGAAAAAATAGTCAAGATAGGAAGAAATAAGTTCAGTGGGGCACGAACTGGCTGAAATGATTTTTTTGAAGGCAGCCCTGTTTATGAATTTTGGGAAGAAGTGGGCTCTGTGGAGCTTGGAGACTGGTGGGAAGATCTCTAGAGGAGATGAGGTCACTATATGATTTGCTGTGTTAAAGTAATTACTGGACTGTGTGTTACCCTCGTGCAGTTCTAGTTTTTAATATCTCAGCAAATGAACTTTAGTTGAAAGTAAAGTACAATATTCATCTTAAGTTGGAAAAAGGTGGCCACGTGCTTACCTTGTGGAATCCTGCCATCTACTGGATGATCATAAAATGCATTGCAAGTAGCTGTGGAATATGACTTGGCCAGTGCATTCTGTCTACTTGGGCAGATGTTTAGTATACAGTGACTTGTGCTTAGCGATAATAAGGTAGGAAACTGTCACTTTTAAAAGAGGAGAAACTGTTAGAAATCAAGGGGCTTTTCTGTTTTAGAACTGCTGTGCCCTTTGTTTATCTGTACTCTTTAAAGCTATTTCCTCATTCTTTTTGGGGGAGATAGCAGATGTGACTGAAATAATGACCCAATAGCAATATCGTACTTGAATTCTAGCAGGCCTGTATTCTTCTGGAAGTTCACAAAGAATTGTCAATTGGCATGTAAATGCTAAAGTGAAGTTTTCAGAGTTTAGCATAATATAGGCAGCAGTTATATATTGTAGAGCAAGAAATCAGTTTGGAGTTATGTTGTTATAGTATATGTTGTGTAGTCTATAGTATTCAATTTTATTCATAATGTGAAAGTTAAAACTTTCATAACATGTTAGCTCTCCACCAAAAATAGTTCAAAAATATTTAAGAATTGGATCTTCTTTGATGTTGTTTCTGGTGAATTTCAGTTTTGCAAAACACACTTAATGCTTTCACACCGTACAGCCTTTACAGCACCATTAGTCAATGTGTTATTTTAAGTTGATGTTCTGAGGTGTTGCCTTTTTGCTTTTCAGTTCTTCCTCCTCTTTTTTATTTTTTTTTGTTTGTCTTTATTCTTATTTGTAGATCAGTTATTCTAATACCTATTATTGGGAAATAGAGTCTGTGATAAGGAGAGGATGGCTGACCTCCTGGAAAATTGTGAACTACTCAGAGAGCCAATATCGGTTTGTGAAGAGTCATTCATGTATAAGGAACCTCATTTAGCCACCTGGTCAAAAGCTTTATGGACAGGGATGGGTCAATGGATACTATTTATTTGGATAAAGACCCTCAAAAACTGTTAGTTAAAGTTGAAGCATCTGAGATTGGAGACAGATTTTTATTTTATATACTGGAGAGAGATTATTGACTTAATTAGGAAATTGGCAGGAGAAGAATCAGGATGAGAGGCAGGTGCCTGCTGGTGGGAGGTGACTAATGCTGTTCCACAAGTATCCGTGTTGGAATCGCAACTATTTCTTGAATCTCTTAACAAACATGATAGAATAGAGGGCCAATAGGAAGGGTTTAGGGGGATACAGTCCAAATGTTGGCAAATGGGACTAGATTAATTTAAGATATCTGGTCAGGATGGACGAGTTGGACCGAAGGGTCTGTTTCCATGTTGTACAGCTCTGTGACACACAGTCTGTCGGTTACGTTTACATCTATTTGCTATATTTTACAGCATGTGAAAATTATAAAATTTCTGTAAGCTAAAATGTAAAATTGTATCTTTTTACAATTACAACATTTTAGAGGCATTTGGATGGGTCTATGAATAGGAAGGGTTTGGAGGGATATGGGCCAGGTGCTGGCAGGTGGGACTAGATTAGGTTGGGATATCTGGTCAGCATGGACGGGTTGGACCGAAAGGTCTGTTTCCATGCTGTACATCTCTGACTCTACAGTAAATCTTTATTCTGACAAACTTGTTGGGTCATGTTATATGCCATCAAGGAAGCTTTGTAAACTGTTATTTTAGTTGCTTCTTAATGACTCCTGCTGCCAACTGCTTGTGCACTAGAATTATTGAAGCTAGATCTTTCCCTAGTAGTCAGTCAGCTGCATGTTTTTTTAAAATCATGGCTTCAGGTTATAAAATGATTATTTTATTTTTGCTGATTGTTCTTATTTAGAATTGTCTGAGAAATTAACTTCTATCAAATACTGTGCAAGGGCAAGAGAAGTGCTGCGTAAAAGAAAAAATAGAGTAGAAGATAGAAGCAGAGATAGAGAAGGAGGAAGGGCAAAAGGAGCTTTATGGATTAAGGAAAATAGAGCAGGGAGAGGGTAAAAAGGTGGGAGATAGAACATAGAACAATACAGCGCAGAACAGGCCCTTTGGCCCTCGATGTTGTGCCAACCCGTGAATTATTCTCAGCTCGTCCCCCTACACTATCCCATCATCATCTAAGGATGATGTGCTCATCTAAGGATTGTTTAAATCTCCCTAATGTGGTTGAGTTAACTACATTGCCAGGTAGGGCATTCCATGTCCTTACCACTCTCTGAAATGGGGAAAATTGAAATGGGAAAAAGTGAATAGAAGGGAAGGCAGCAGAGGAATGTTACAAGAGATGGTGGGATAAGAAGAGGAAATCAAAATAATAGTTTGCTTCCAGGTGAGGCTATTCATCCCATTCTGTCTGCACCTGCTCTCTGGGCACTTTCATTTAGTGTTAGTCTCCTGGCATTTCCCTGCGGCTCGATATATTGCTTTTATTTTTTAAAGTTGTTGTGAAGATCTGTAGCTCGGATTGTGCATGAGGTGGTTGGTTTGCTCGTGGAGCTGCTGAGTTATTGTACAGATGTTTCATTACCATGCTAACTAACATCATCAGTGCAACTTCCATGAAGCACTGCTGTTCTGCCCCGCTTGGTTTTTATGTGGCAGTTTTCTCTGCTTCTCTGCAGCAGTTTGTACGCTGGATCTGTCTGTGTTTGTTGATGGCCTTTTTGGTTGAAAACCAGGTTTCCCAGAACTCGCTGGTTAGCTTGTCCTAGAATGGTTACTTTGATGTAGTCGAATTGATGGTCCTCTTGGTCTGCTTGTACGGAGAAAAGGAAGAGTGGAGCATGTTTTGTTGCCAGATGGTATTCGACCCAGTGTACAAACTGCTGCACTCATCACAACATTGTTGTATTTCCTCCTATTCATCAAGCTTAGAATATAGTGTGCTTTATTAACAGCTCTCTACCTGTCCATCCATCTATAATAACTTATGTATATGTGCAGTCAGGTCTCTTTTACAGAAATAGCCCTTTATTTTATACTGCCCATTCATGTCCTTTTTTCCAGAGTGCACCACCTAAAACTCAATATTGAACTTCACTGGTCACCTATCTACCCATTCCACTTACTTGCAAATATCTCCTTAAAATCCTAAACTGTCCTACTCACAATTTACAATTCTTTTGTGTTGTCTACAAACTCTTGAAATTGTCCCATTGCCACCAAGATCTGATCATTCCATATGTACGTATACTGTATCTCAGGGTCACATTATCAAACCCGCGGAGCTCCAGTACAAACTCATTCCAGCCTGAAAAATACCCATTAATCATTACGTTCAGTTTCCTATGCCTTTTTTGTATTCTTGTTTTGTTTCAATTCCATGACCGATGACTTTCCTCACAAGTCATGTGACACTATGTCTAACTATCTAACACCTTTTGGAGGTCCACGTCTGCTACATTAAGAGCTTTGTCCTCAAAAGCCCTCTATTACCTCCTCAATAAAATTCAAGCACATTAGTTAGACATGATTCTTCCTGAACAAATCCATGTTTACTGTTTGGAATCAATCTGTGTTTCCATATGATTTAATTTTATCCTGACTAATTCTGTCTAGAAAGTTTTGCATCACTTTGTAAAACTGACTGGTCTATAATCACTAAGCCTGCCTTTATTTGAACTACCTATCCATTTACTACCCTCTTAATATTAAAGTGCTTATAGTGATGTTGGAATAACCTTTAATGTTGGCTGCAATTCTGTTTTCATAATCTCTTTTTGCTTTTCTACTTTGCTTTGTCAACTCCCTTCTGAACCTTTTGTATTTTGCCATGGTTCTCCATTTTATTGACTACCTGACACCTTCCATTAGCACACAGTTTCTTCTTTAACTTAATTTCTATCTACTTTATCATCCTGGGAGCTATAGATTTGTTTGTCCTCACTTTCACTTGAGGGAATATACCTTGATTATGTTGGAGTCACTTCGTTTTTGAAGGTAGCCCATTGTTCGCTACTTTTTTTCCACTGGTCTTTGGTTCCATTCTATCTGACTGAGCTCTGTTCTTGCCCCAGTGAAGTCAGCTCTCCACCAGTTGATTATTCTTTCTGTGGATTGACCAATATCATTTCCACTGAAATCTTAAACCTTACAATGCAATGATCACTGTCTGCTAAATGTTCCACCGTTGTCACTGATCTTCTTGCCCCACCTCATTCTTGTGAACTTTGTCCAGTATGGCCTCCTTTTCTCTTGTGCTGGATATACTCTGTGTTCAGGAGATTTTCCAACACTAATCGAGGAATGTTTGTCCTTTGCATCACCTTACATTATCACTTTCCCAGTCTATATAGTTAATTAATTAGGTATTAATTAAATACCTAATTAACACTCACTATAATTATTCTGTGATATTTACACCTACTTTGTAATTCACTTAGATTTGTTCCTCATATCCTTGTCCCTTGTTGGTGGTCTATGGATTACGCAAAATTGCAATTGCACACTTATTATTTCTTAGCTCTAACCAAATTGGTTTGTCCTTGAATTATCCTCTTTCTTTTAACACTGTAATGCACTTCTGAATTAAACGTGTTACTCTTCCTCCCCCTCTTTTTCCTATATTTTCTGAACAACTTGTAGTTAGGGATATTTAACATCCAGACCTGTACTTCCAAAAACCAGGTTTCCATTATTGTTGAAATATCGTAATCCCACAAGGCAATTTGTGCCTGTAACTCCCCAAACATATTAACCATACTTGTCCTTTTGTATACATACAATGTAACCCTAGTTTTTGAATTCATTATTTTCTCTCTTACTTCAACTTCACCTATTACTTTTACTATTCTTTTAGTGCTGGATACCTCTCCCAGAATTTTATGCACTCTAGTATTCCTATCAAACAGCCTCTACTGGTTCCCTCACCCTTCTGAGTTCATTTAAACCCTCTACAACAGCACTAGCAAAATGCCCTGCGAGTACCTTAGTTCCGGCTTTGATCAGATCAACCAGTCTGGCTTGTACAGGTGCCGTCTCCTCCAGCGCCAGTCTCGGTGTCCCAGGAATCTAGACTCATTTTCGTGCAGCATTTTTCCAGTAATCTATTCATGTAACTTAGCGTTCACCTTTCTGAATTTGCTTGCATGTGGCTCTCTGAGCAATCTGGAGACTAGTACTTTCAAGTCATAGAGTAATACAGTACAGAAACAGACCCTTCCGTCCAAAGAGTCCTTGTCAACCATAATCCTGAACTTAATAGTCCTACCTGCCTGCGCCTGGCTTTTATTCCTCCAAACGTTTCCTATTCTTCTACTTATCTAAATGTCCTTTAAATGTTGCAATTGCAGCTGCATCCACCTGTAAGTTCATTCCACACACGAACCACTCTGTTTAAAATAAATTGCCTCTCATGTTGTTCTTTAAATCTTTGTCCTCTCATCTTTTAAAAATATGCCCTCAGTCTTGAAATCCCCCACCCTGGGAAAAGACATCAGTAATTCATCTTATCTATACCCCTCATTATTTTATAAACTTCTAAAGGGACACCTCTCAACCTCCTGTGCTCCAGTGAAAAAATCCCAGCCTATCCGACCTGTCCCTGTAATTCAAACTCTCCATTCTGAGCAACATCCTGGTAAATTTCTTCTGAACCCTCTCCACCTTAGTAATTTCCTTCCTATAATGGGGTGACCAGAACTGGACACAGGTGATGCCATTGGAATCCAGGGTTGGCTGTGATAAGTATTAAAAGTCTGTGGCTGGATAACACTGCAGGAAAGTTTAGTCAGGAATTTTTTAAAGCCAATTTGCCATACTTGTAACATATCAATGGTTCCTGCACGCACTATTTTCAATCTGGGGTTTGGGACGTGGGATAAAATTGAGCCGTCTGAGGCTGAGCAGTTTGAATTTGGCCACGAAGATGGGCAAGTCTTAAGGTGTGCTGTTTAGTATGTATACCCCAGTTGGGTTATAGGCTATTATGCCTCTTGCTTCTCCAGTTAACATAAAGCAAATGCTTGACCATCTACTTCTGTTGATACGTTCCAAATGGCTTATTATGAATGTCTGACTGTGTTCCAAGACTGAATTTAGCACATATTTGTTTAGACAGTTTGAGAGGGAGTTTAAGCTTTGACATTTTCTTAAAGTTTTAATAAATTATTAGTTCTTTCTCTGTATTTTGATTGCCACATTTTGATACATTGGACAAAATTTAAAGATGTGGTGGATAACGTTGCTGTTGTTGCTGTGTATGGTACAGTGTGGTTGACATTCTGGTTGTAAAAGCTGCAGTTTTATAAAGCCGATTTCTGACTTTTTCATGAGCATTTTGAGACTTGCCATTGTTATTATATAGAATTTATTGAATTTGAATTTAGAGAATACTGGGTGATTAGATAATAAAGGAGACTATGGAAGGAGCATGGGAAGACTTTCAAATGGTTCCCAAAACTATGCTATGCTCTCAACTCCTCTGAGGCTAGGCTGACTCCAGGAATATTGCAGGTACTATGAGATATCTGTAGTACAGTAGAACACATTTGGTTAAGAGTGTAAGGTGCTGGCCCTTTCCATACACAGGTGAAAGTTGCTGTCACCAGGAATAAGAGTTGGAATTTCAGCATAGGGTCCTGTCCACCATTTTAAAGACCTCTGTAGTCAAACCAAATCTGTGAATATCCAGTGCGTGATGATTTTAACTCCTGTGAAAATAATGCCAATAAATAATACCAATGTAAATAATATCAAGAGAACTGAATGCTGCAAATCAAAAACAAAAATAGAAATTGCTGGAAAAGCTCAGCAAGTCTGGCAGCATCTGTGCAGAGAAAGCAGAGTTAACGTATCAGGTCTGGTGACTTTAAATCTGAGGAAAGGTCACCGGTCCTGAAATGTAAACTATGATTTCTCTTCACATCAATTTGTAAGTTGGCCATAAAGCCCCATTCTATTAGTGCTACATATCTTCCTGCTAATTAGGATGTTAATTTTTTTTTCAATTCGCATGCCACTGCTCCTATTCTCCAATTGAATGCTACTAAATTTTCCATTTTTTTGAAAGAGTGGTTAGCTGCTTCTAGTTTCTGCTCCCAGTTCTCCTGTTCCAGCTCCTGCTTTACTGCCTTGTTCATTTTTTCTCCAACTAATATATGTAGCCAATTCAAATGGTTTGTATTTTTTCTAAATCTGAAAGTCATTGATACACGATATGTAAACATGAATAGACATTGCCCTAATGTACGAAAGAAACTGGGAAGACCTGCAGAATCTGTATTCTCTTGCTTGAGAATTTTTATTGCTCTTAACCTGTCACAGAATTCTCACAGTCTTGCCTATAATGAAATCACTAAGTTTAAATCATGAAAGCATTGCTTTCAGAATAACATGGAAGACCATTTCCCCCACTCCCTCTCTGTTTATAAGTGCACATCTTGGTATTTATTGGATTGAAACAATATCACTTGACAACTTGAAAATTGCCAATTTGACAGATTTTTAAAGAATAAAAAGTAGTTATTAGATTGCTGCTGTTTAAAATCAGTGTCCCTTTAGATGCTAGATGGATGCTAGAGAGTGTGCAGCTTGGGATTTCTGTTTCAGGCTGATTTCACTGGGGATTTATGCAAGAAATTGTAGGTTAACTTTTTCCAGCTTTAAGTGCAGGACAGAATACAGCACTGCTTTATCTAGTATGCTCCTTTGCTGATTTGATTTGGTGGGAGTGTGGGAGGGAGTGATGAGATGTGTATGTGTGTGTGGAGTGGTTAGGGGGCTGATTTGGTGGGGGGGTGCGAGAGAGAGAAAGAGAGCGGATGGTAGGTTGGCGGTATGTGAGGAGGCGTGGAGAATTGCCTTGTTAAACCATCAGCTGAGGGGCCCACAGGAAATGAACTCTCCATCCTCCAGTTAATATTGACCTCCTGGCTTCTGTCCAAGTTGTGCTGCAGTTGAATAGCAAAGCAGCACAGTTTTACCATTCAGTACTCGGTCGACTCCTACAGCGTATGGCAGCTTTGAGACGAATGTTATTGGAGAAAGCTGCTGTTTCTTCCCTCGTCGAGAAATCACTTGAGTCATAAACTGTGAACATGTGAAAATAAGTTCTACTTTTATAAATTCCAAGTAAACAGAAAATGTTGGGATGTAGAATTGTGCCCCTGAAAAAAGTGGCAGTTTTCCCATGTCATGGGAAGTTGAGAAAGTTTTACTGCAGGGAGAGTGGAATGGATAATTTGGAATTCTGGACTTGCTTAAAGGAAGAACATTATAAATTTGATTACTGAGAAAGTAAGGGACAGATCACGGCTCAAGCATGCGTCGCTTTGACAAGCTGAAGAAATCCTTTCCATTTCTGGCACGATTTCATGTTTATAAAGTAAGTTGGGTGGTTTAGATTTTTTTGAAAATGGCATTTCTTGATTTAAAAAAACAGCAGTTGTTGACAGGCCTAGATCAGAAAGAATGAAAATGTGCTATTTTTTCTAAGACTAATGAGTATCAAAGAATTTACCTATGCTAAACATGCACCTGATGTGAATAAATATGAGTATGCAGCTTGTAAAGCTCTTCAGTATCTCATATTGACATATGCACTAATTTGTTGTGTATTGTTATGACGGTGTCATAGTTTAAGGTTTCACTGCAATGTGTTTATGCTCCTTTGTTTGTTAAGGAGCTTCGAACTTGTACCTGTGCAATTCTCTCTGATCACCAATGCAAGTAGAGATGGTTTTCTCTGTTTTACAGTTACATTAACATTTTCATTTACATTAGTCGTTAAAGGGGACTTTTACCCCTGAGTGTCCGAGAAGTTCTTTATGCAGCTATTTGACATTCTACGGGCTTAGTTCAGTCATTAATATAAAAGAATTAACAAAAACAAGCATTACTTTTAAAAATTGTTTTTAATAATGTGGTTTCCTTTGTTGGTCCAAAACTGACTTTTTCTCATGTTGAAGATGATTTCTTTCGAAGCCACTTGAAAGTTTTACGATATGAACTTTTCTTTTAAGGATGATCAACTAGAGAAGAGCTGCTCTCAGGGGTGCTGGAATACAGATTAGATACAAAAAAAAAATTCTGCAGCCAATGAATTGGTCTGATCACGTTTCAACTGTTATCTCTTGGAATGACCTTGTTCTGGCTGAATTTTTTTTTAAAAAAGCTGTAAATGCTGGAACCTGCAAAAAATGGCCCAAAATGCAGGAAATACACAATAAGACTGCCTTCTTTGAAAACAAAAGGCAGCTAAATATTTCATTTGTAAACATTTATCTGGACGTATGCACACCCGAAGCATTTGCTTGTCTTCCCTTTTCAGAGGCTGATGGACTTTTTAGGACTTTGCAGATTTAACTTATGAGCACCAGATTTATTTATTTGTTTTTCCCTACTCAATTTTATTGCCCTTCTTTCAGAATTTTGGCCATGAATGGGTTTCATCCTGTCCTTACCCAACCTCCACGCACATTTTGTAACAGTAGTCCTTTTATAATCAGAAATAGCACCCCTATCTAATTTTCATCTTTCTCTTGCTAACTGACAGAAACACAATTTACATTACAACGGTGTCAGAAAACTACCTCACATGTCCCCATCAAATAGTGCAACGTTTCGAGAATAATCTCCTCTATTGTCCAACTCTGGATAGAAAAATCACTTCGCAAGTTTGGAGAAAATCACTTGCAAGTGGGCCAAACATTTCCAATAAACTGTGAGCAAGGAAATATCAATGACCCAAAATGTAAGCCCTAATTTAACGTCCAATGTGGAAGTCAAAAAGCAGAAGGATAGTGTAGAGGACAGATAAAATACATTTTGTGCCAAGTATTCTCCAATATTTATTTATTGGGTTAAAACAGTTATGTAATAGTTGATATTAAAAAGTAAAATTCTTTGCCACAGTTGGCTGAGTGGAGATCTGCTTGATGAGGACTTCCCACTCTGAAAATATTACTGATTTGAATGTGCTCTAGAATATAATAGCGGTTATTGCTATCTCTGTAATCTCATCTGGCCCCTTCTGAGCATTACTAGTTTTAACTGTTCTGCTATTGGTGACTGCCTTCAGTTTTCAGTGCCTTAAAGTTCAGGAATTCTCCTTCTAAGTATTTCCATCTCTTTTTTTTCTCTCTCAATTAAGGTGCTCTTTAATAGACATCTATGACCAAGGCTTTGGTAGTTTGTCGTCTTACATCCTTATGTTGCTATGTATTAAATTGTTTGATAACACTCTTGTGGACCAGCTGACAGCATGTTAAAGGTGTTATAATACACCTAAGTTATTGTTGCTTTGAACCAACTTGTGAATCAAATGGAAGTTATCTGAATCCAGTGCCAGCTAGGTTTGCAGGTTACTGTTATCCTACTAATAGTTTATGGGATTAGCCAAATCATTGGTGGATAAATACATTAGTAAGATCATGTGATATAACTGCACTAACATCTGGGATTCAGATGGTGTGGGTGGTGATTTAACACAATAATTTAAAAGCAAAGGGATCAAGAAACGATCTGGAGGAAGTCCTACTATAAAACACAAGTGTGGAGCAGATGGGAAAAAAATGTATGTGCACAAGAAGAGTTGTGAGGCAGCCAGTGAGCTGGAAGGATACACGGATAGCAAAAAATAGAATTTGTAGACTTTTGGATTTGAGAGGGTTTTCTTTGTCATTTTTATATTGTTAATTTTATTATGAGGAATGGGACACCTGACTGCTTCTCTCTCCCACAGGTTTGTGAAAGGATTACAGTGAAAACGAAAGACCCAGGAGCACAACTTTGCATCAATATGATCAGTTTTGAAGCATTCATTAAGTTGTTAGACAGAATGCCAAAATGTGCACATGGTTGCATGCCATTCTTAACAACTGCAGTAAATTTTGATAAACTTAGGTTTGCCTTGGGTTTGTTTCTATTCTGATGTGCTGATGATGTGTCACATCTGGATTAGATATGTTTGAGCAGAAGGCTACCTTAAAAATGGCAGTCTAAGTTGAATATTGAAAAGAGGAAGAATAGGAAATGGTGATAATTTAAGACATTCTTCAGTTTAAATCAATAACTATACCAAACACCTTGGAAATGATTTTTTTTTAATAGAGTGTTACATTATATCAGTTTATTAACATTTGTTTGCTCTCTTTTGTTGCAAATATTCTTCTGGTATTCTCTGGATGTCCTGTCTTTTATTGAGGCTGCAGCTATTTTTCAAACTGTCGATGGCATAAAAGGATTTCAATCGGGCATGATTGATCTCCAATTGCTGTGGAGAGAGTTATCTGTGCTGTACAGCTTACACCCAGTACTTTCATATCACTCACATCTTAATTAAACACTGAAAATATTGCTTTCTGTGTACATTTTTGAACAGTCAAACTCTTAAATGTGGAAGAGATTTCTTGGAGTGAGGTGGATTGCACTTTAGAATATTTCATTTCAAGTGTAAATCTTTGAACGTAGATCCCTTTATTCTGAGCTTTCCACTCTGTATGCACTTTTGCCTTGCATCCTCTCCCCTCACATAAATGTCCACCACAATGTGACATTTAATTTCCTGTATAATATATGCTCAGGATCTGACTCGTCAAACTTAGGCTATTTGCAGTCCACCTGAGTTTTTGTGCAGCAGAATGCTCACTTTGGAATGGTAACAAACCTATAAACCATGGCCAGCTTTGGAGCTGTGCCTTGCATGATTGAGAAATTAATTTCAGAATTTACTGTTTGTTTTTTCTGCTAGACTGCACCGCTAGGAGGAATGAAAACTCAATGTTTTAATTGACACATGTTTTTAGTCTCATTCGCTGTGCGCTTTTCTGGCTGAGGACGCAGGTCTGTTCTCAGCTTTTATGTTACACACGTTTTCTTCAGTCAGCAATACGGTGTGGCTTAGCAACAGGTAACACCAGATATAATGGGATTTCATGCAGCCTTGGGTTGGGCTGTGTTGGTATGGGGAAAGATTTGTGTGACATAGTAGGAGATCAGCTGATCCATCTAGCCTATCCCACACTCAAGATGGCTTTAGCTTCATGACTAGCCAATTTCTCCCTGCCTACTCTCTGTAAACATGTAATCTTATGTAGGATAAAATAAAAGATAAAAAGGATTCAATAAAGGGGAAAAAACCCTCTTAAATTCACTCCAATCCTTTCATGTGAAAATATGATATAATCTCTAGATTTGCCTTTTATTTTGAAACTGAAGAATGACAGGCATCTGTTTTGAGTGTTTAAAACAGTAAAAATTTGTGGGTGAGTGTGCCAGTAGCCAATGATGGCGTGTTTTGCTAAGCAGCTGCATAATCAAAAATATTTAGCTAGAGGAGGCGTTGAATCGTCCACTTCAAGGGATGATTGCTTGTGACCACTCTGTTTCCTGCTGGGTGGACTGTAATTGGCACAGTTTTTTTTGTGTACGTTGTTTGTTTAGAATCTGATGTTTGCAAATAAAAAAACTTGCTCTGCACTCTCAAAATCAAATTCATTTGTCCGGTGTGAAATGTGCCACATAGAACACAGCTTCTTAAAGCCATTTACAGAACAGTGATAGCACTGTGCTTTTGGAGAGAAAACACTCAACTCCCGGCTGCCTCATTCATACTTTAAGATGGCCTGTACAAAAGTGGATTATGTTATGCAAATTCAGTCACTTTCTAAGTAGAATTGTAGTGAAAGCTACAATCTTGGTGCTTGGACTCTTGCAAACCAATTTTGTTTAGAGATCTATAATGATCTATTTTCTGTGACTAGAGCTAGTGCAGTGTAACTTCAATAGAACTTCTAATTAGTTCATCTGGGCTTTAGTGACTCTTTCATTCCGAATCACTATTGTGTTATAAGAAATTGTTTTATTTAATGTACAAATGCTAACTGAGGTTGAATCATGAATCATGTATTGGAAGTTATTGCTTCAAAAGATTACAGCTGATAGTTTATTATGGGATGAGGAAATTGCACATTTGACTTTGAGGGGTTTGGATAGGCTAATTATTACATAGTTTCAAAAGTGCTGTCAGTATTTTTCAACATGTGCTTTGTACACCATTAATTTGAATGATAGAATACTTTTCTGAGCGCTAAGTTCCATAAACCATTCTGTTATCGGATGATTACAGACATTTATATTTTTATTTTTCTCAGGATTGCTTTTTGTAATTGGGTGAGATAGCAACAAAAAACAGTGAAAATTGCTGCAGTGGTTACTGCTGTCCTCTGTATCGAGCTTCATTTTCCTTCGCCCTGCAACACCCCAAAACTTACTAAATATAAATACTGGTGGGAAGGGGTAAGGCTCAGATTCCTGTCGCACTTTCATTTTCCTGTCTCAATTTCCCTGTTGCCAACCTAGCCAAAATTTTTTTATGTTGCTGAATGTCTTAAAATGCTTTGGTGAAGTAACCCTGTATTGCAGTTTTGCATTACTTTTTCACTATTGTAGAAGCAATTATATGCATTGTAATTTTATTGGACTTTAGTCAATACTGCTGTCAATCAATATCAAATTTATAGTCAACTACTAAAGTCACATCGTCCTGACAAAATAATGTCTGATTGTCAGTCCAGCTAAGTTTTTGCAGTGAGTCTTTGGGTCTTGTTTTGGGTCACTAGAATAAGCAGCATCTGGAAGTCAGATATTTGGAGGGAAAAAAACCTGTTTTTCACACCATTCAAGTGAAGTTCACTGCCAGCTAACCATAAGTAGTGATTGTACAGAAATCTGTAATCCAAAAAGATTTAGTGTTCTATGTCATGTCAAATTGTTTTCTCTATTATCTATAATATCCAGCAGTATGGTTCTAAGAGAATCTGTATTACGCTAATATTTAATTATTCTGTTCTCAATTTTAATCACTTTGTAAAGTTCGATATGTGGCTTCCCCTTGTTAGCTTGACTTTTGGCTTCATTTTGCTGGAAAAACTGTGTTGCAAATCTTGTTATTGTATTGAGTGTGTAAAAGACTTTCTCATGACTTAAAGAATTGCTTGTCTTTTGAGTCATGTGTTGCAAGAAATTTATGCATAATGGAGGGTTGGAATTTAAAATTATTGAGAGATACCATGTTTGTTTGGCAAAGATGAAGAGGAATATTGTGATCTGAATGATCTGAATGATCTTTGAATGATTTAAAGAATTCCACCTGCTATGTTTGCATTGATCAAAATGCCAACACAATATCCCACTGGGAGAACATACATAGGTTTCAATGAGATAGTTCACCTGACATTTCTTCTAACTTGGCTTGCTGGCAGCAGTTTTGCCTTTGAGTCACATTGTTTGTTCAAGACCCACTCCAGAGATTCGCACACATCATCTAGGGTGACATAGAAGTGTAAAACTGAGGGAGTGCTGTATACTGAAAGTGCCAGCTTTCTGACGAAATATTAAGCTGAGAGTCTGTCTGTCTCCTCAGATGCACATAAAATATCCTCAAGCATTATTTGAAGAAGAGTAATTATTCCTGATATCCTGGCAATATTTATTCCTAAACTAACATCTAAAACAAATAATTTTATGCTATTTGTGTGATTATTACTGTACACAATTCCTCCATAACAACAAAGACATCAGATTTCTTTGACTGTAAAGTGCTTTGAGATATCCTGAAGTCATACAAGATACTAGAGAGTCAAGAGTTTTACAACATGGTGGGAATCCCTTCACCCCATTGTGCCTGTGCTTGTCCTCAAACATCAATCTATTCTAATCCTAATTTCCAACATTTGGCTGATATGCTATGATGTATTAAGTATTAATCTAAATAGGTCTTAAATGTCTCGAGGGTTCCTGCTTGTACCATCCTTTTAGGCAGTGAATTCCATACCCACAGCCTTGTGGGTGAAAAATTATTTCCTCAAACTGCCTCTAAGTCTCCTGCTCCTTACCTTAAACATGTGCCCCCTCGGATATTGACCTCTCTACTAAGGGGAAAACGTTTCCCCTAGCTACCCTATTCATGTCCCTCATGTACACCTCACATTTCCCCCTCAGCCTTCTTTGTTTAAAGAAAAACAACTCCAGCCTACCTAAACATTCACATAAAAGCAAACTACTGCAGATGCTGGAAATCGGGAGAAAGAGACAGTTAACGTTTTGAGTCTGGTATGACTCTTCTTTAGAATTGAACTTTAGTTCTGGTGAAGGGTCTTACTGAACTCAAAACTTCAATAGTGATTCTCTCTCCACAGCAGCTGCTAGACCGGCTGAGCTTCTCCAGCATTCCTTGTTTGTTCCAATCTATGTAGTCTGTGTTCATTGTTGAATTTTTCAAGCCCAGGCAATAACCAGGTGTTCTGAGGAAGGGTCACTCGACCCAAAACATTAACTATGATTTCTCTCCACAGATGCTGCCAGATCTGATCTTTTTCAACAATTTCTGTTTTTGTTTCCGATTTAATGCATCTGCAATTCTTTTGGTTTTTATTTAGTATCCTGATGATTCTCTTCTGCACCTTCACTAGTGCAATCACATCCTTCCTGTAGTGTGGCAACCAGAACTGTACTCCAACTGTAACCTAACCAGTGTTATATACAGCTCCACCATAACCACCTTGCGCATGTATTCAATGCCTTGACTAATAAAGTGTATAATCCCATATGCCTCCTTAACCATCTTATCTACCTGTTCTCCTGCTTTAAAGGATCTGTGGACATACACCAAGGTCCCTCTGATCCTCTGAATGATAGGACTCTAGGAAGTACAATGTGTACTCGCTTGCCTTCTTAGTCCCCTCAAAATGGATCACGTTGCAACCTTGTACCTTTCAGATTTAAATTCTATTTGCCTCTGTTTAGCCCATCTGACTAGTCTGTCTATATCATCCTGTTTTCTCCTCACTATTTGTCACACCACAAATTTTAGTGCAAACCAACTGACAATATTCCTATATTCGTGCCTAGGTCATTAACTTACACAACAAATAGAAAGGTCCCTCTCACTGAACTCTGTGCTATGCCTTCCAGCTACATGAACACACTTTGACTATCACCCTCTCTTTTTGCCACAAAGCCAATTTTCATTCACATTTGCCAATTTGCCCCTGATCCCATGGGCTCTTCATGTATAAATAAATTTATAATATAAAGTACAAGCTTTTGCTCTTTACATTATTCACCCTTTAAAGGAGGAGTTTCAAATAGCTTTTCTCCTGGACTCAGTAAATCAGTTAATACAAATGAAGCACATTTATGATGCTGCACCTTCTTAATAAAGCAATATTAAAATTTGTGTATTGAAATTAAACGAAAAAATCCTTGATTTGACAAAATCCAGCTCTGCTCTTTGCGGTTTCTCATCTTATTTCATATTATGAAAGTGTCCTGATGCAAATCTTTAGGCATTTATATAGGTGGTTATGAAAGACTGAGTTGTATTAACTGATCTGATTTGGTGAAATGTGATAGTATTTAAATGTCAAGTTTTTTTTAATCACACTCTCATCAGATGATAGTTGACTTTTTGTTGTTTGAATATGTCCAGGTAGCAAATGACTGCATCCTTTGTACATCTCCTTATATATGAAGAATCTGATATGAGATTGACTTGAATGACAAAAGTTCTTGTTGCTGGTGCCTCGGGGAAGTTCTGCAGTAGGATTGCCTCTGGCATTCCTCTGGTGGATGTTGTAAATTTGGCATAGATGATGCACTACTTTTCCCACTTGTTGGTAGATATCAAATGATGTTTGCAGTGTATGCTGCATTGAAGCATTCACAACATCCTCATCAGGAAGTGCCAAGTGGATGATCCATCTTGGTCTCCTCTACTGGTCCCCAGCATCACAAAGGCCGGTCATCAGCCAATTCAATTCACTTAATATCAAGAAATAGTTGGAGGTACTGGATATAGCAAAGGCTAAGGGCCTTGACAACATTCCGGCAATAATACTAAAGACTTGTGCTCCAGGACTTGCCACTCCTCTTGTACAAATATAACACTGGCATTTACCTGACAATGTGGAAAGTTGCCTAAGTATGTCATGTACACAAATAGCAGGACAAATCCAACTTGGCCAATTACCACTAGAATAACAGTTATCAATTGGTATGTTCTTGATCATGAGCAAAGTGGTTAAAGGTGTCAATAACAGTGCTACCAAACGGCACCTGCTCAGCCTGTTGGTGACTTTGTTTGGGATCCACAGGGTCACTCAGTTTCTGACATCATTACAGGATTGGGTCAGACATGGACAAGAGAGCTGAATTCCAGAGTTGACTGAGTGACAGCCCTTACCATCAAGGCTACAATTGACCAAGTGTGGCATCAAGGAGTCCTAGCAAAACTGGAATTAATTGGAATTGGGAAATGTCTCCGCTGTTTAGTGTCATATTTAGCACATAGGACGATAGTTGTGGCTGTTGGATGTCATTCATCTCCGCTCTAGGACATCTGTGCAGGACTTTCTCAGAGTAGTGCCATAGGCCCAACCTTCTTTAGTTACTTGATCAATTACCTTCTTTCCATCGTACGATCAGAAGTGGGGATGTTCGCCGATGATTGTACAATGTTCATCATTCACAACTCCGCAGATACTGAAGTAGTCTATGCCCAAATGCAGCAAGATCTGGACAGTATCCAGGCTGGGGCTGACAAGTGCCAAGTAACATTTGCACCACGAATGCCAGAGAATGACCATCTCCAATAAGAGAATCTAATCACCATCAGTTGACATTCAATGGTATTATAATCACTGAATCCCCCGTTATCAGTACCCTGGTGTTTGCCAATGATCAGAAGCTGATTGGACTTGCCATATAAATACAGTGACTGTAAGAGCAGATCAGAGTCTAGGAATATTGCACTGTGTAACTCACCTCCTGACTCCCAAAGGTTGTCTACTATTAACATGACACAAATCAAGAGTGTGATAAAATACTTCCCACTTGACTGAATGAGCGCAGTTCAGCAACACTCCAGAAGCTTGAAACCAGTCAAGACAAAGCTGCCTACTTAATTGATACCATATCCACTGCCACCTCCACAGATGCTCAGTAACAGCAGTTCCACTCCAAGCCACTCATCATCCTGGCTTGTAAATATATTGCCTTGGTCAAAATCCTGGAATTTCCTTGCTAAGGTCATTTGTGGGTCACCCTGCAGCACATGGACTGTAGCAGCTAATACCAGCCCAGCCAGCGATGCCCATATCCCACAAGTGAATAAAATAAATGTTATCATTGAGATTTTGGCATAATCTGTCACACGCTAACTCCAATATCCAATGAGTCTGCCTTCAAATTAGTGATGAACATATTACAGATTATATATTGTAGGGATGACATTTCCAAATCATGTAATAATGCTACTAAGAAAGTTGGGGTGCCCAAAGGTGCTTATTGAAAGTTGTTCTTCATTTTTTAGTGATTTGTAATATGGGATAGTGACAGTTGCACAACCTGAGTTATGTTAATAATTATATTCATGTACTTGGAAGTAGCATTTCTTTGCTGTAGTTTAAAATGATATGGTTTTAAACAATTTTCAGTTTGATTTTGGCAATGTTTGCAAAGTCCGAATATTTTGATGGCTTATTAGATGTGAAGTAGACTGTCTCAGTGTTCTCGTGATTGAATTCATTGCTGGAGTTTGAGAAGTAACATTAAGCCTGGTTAATGAGGATTGGCAACATGATTTGGCTAATTTATTCAAAATTTAAGTAAAAGTCTGGCTAAACCAAATTTCTGACAGGCTTCTTTTTCTCAACCTTAATTCTAAACTGCACTCATTACATAGTTTAGCCCTAGAGTCTTTTTTTAAATGAGACGTGAGCATAGCTAGCAAGACCAGCAATTGTTATTCAGACCAACTAAATAGTCATATAAATATTATGAAAATTATATCCCTTTGAATGGAAGTGTGTAGCAATTCCTGCCACAATTACAGATTTGTTGTTCAGGGATTTCCATGGGAGGCCACTGTTTTTCACCAATTATTTTCGGTTATTGCTGCAGCTCATTCCTAGCGTTGCTGCACTCAGCTTACTCCAATGTGGATCATACTGCATGTGAGAAAGTAGGTCACCCTCCACAATTAACTTCCTTGCCAAAGTGAAGGAGTAATATCATCTAGGATCTGTTTGCTGCCACTGGCAATAAGGAAGGTGATTAAGAGGACGAATGCCTCTGAACTAACTGGATTATGTCTGAGTGAAAGAATTTGGAAGGGTACTTCTCTGGTAGTAGGGGAGGACCTCTGTGAGAGTAGATGTTGAAGATTAGCTCTGGAAGGGTGGAGTTAGAGAATGGTTGCTAAGAGAGAGGGGAAGGGAGCAAAGGTTTTTTGTGGAACTGATAGTCTGTTTTGCCCGTTGAATACCACTGAAGTCTAATTACAGTTTTTTTCTGTTGAAAGTCTAGTCCTCAGAAGTAGTGAAATATGAAACGTACAAAACAAGCCTTTATTAAATAAAATTTCAAAATATTCCATTGACTAGAAACTGATCTGGACCAACCATATGAAACTGCTGCTACAAGAGAAGCTTGGAATTCTATGATGAGTAACTCTCCTCTTGACTTATAAAGTCTGTCCACCATCTACAAGACAAAAATCAAGAGTGTGATGGGATACTGGATAAGGGCAGCTCAAACAACACTCAAGAAGATCAGGGCAAAGCAGCCTGTTTGAATGACACTCACCTTCAATATACTCAAGTCACCCAAGCTTCTTAGACAGCAAGCTGTGATCTCTGCCACCTTGAAAGACAAGGACAACAGATACATGGGGTCACCACCAACCCCAAACCTGACACCATCCTGACTTGAAACCATGTCTTCACTCCTTCACAATTGCTGGGTCAAAATCTACAGGATAGTAGGTGTACTTGTATTAAATGAATACAGCAGTTCAAGAATTGCCATCACCTCCTCATGGGCAATAAGGTTTGGCAATAATACTTACCTAGCAGTGACACCTGTATCCTGTGAATTAATGAGATAAAGATCCGGAAAGCATGCACTAAGCTCATCTACACAGAGTGCCATTGACTCCTCTCTCTTTGAAAATTACTACTTCATTTTGTACATCTCTTTACTTGCAAAGATTTTGGAGATAATTGTCTTTATGCAAATGAATGCCCATCTGTATTGGAATTCCTTGTTTGAATCCCTTCAGTCAGGTTTCCATAATCTGTGTTATTGTCAAAATGGTCCTTACCAAAGTTATGTCTGACTTTGATTCTTCTCAGTCTGTCTGCGAACTTTGAGATGTCAATAACTTAAATTCTATTCTAATGTCTCCCTATTGTCGTCCAGATGGGTGGACTGCTCCATCCTGGCTTGAATTGTATCTGCTCTCTTGCAGCCAGAGTTACTTGCAAATACTTACATTCTCTCTCCAATACCATAACCCATTGTGTTTTCAAGGATATATCCTTGGCTTCTTTTTTTCATTTATGTTCCCATCCTAACATTATCTGAAATGATAGCATCAGTTTCCGCATTAATCCTTAAGACCCTCAACTCTGTCTCTATTCTAACCTTCATTGCTCTATCTTTAAATATCTGATTGCTTGTCCAACAGTCAATATTAGATGAACAGTTAAATATTGGGAAAACAAGCATGGTTTTTAATCCCCATAAACCAATTGCTTTCCCAGCAACTTCATCTGTCTCAATCCTGTCTGATTGTTTTGAACTTGGTATGCATGATCCTGAGATGTGCTTTAAACCCCATATCTGCACCAACTCAAAGACTGCCTTTTCTACTTCCATAAGAATGCCTGACTTTGACCTCACCTTAGTTTTTCTGCTGTTGAAACTTTCATTGCAGCCTTTTGTTCCCTCTGAATTGGATTCATCCAGAGCAACCCCGTTTGGACTCTAATGCTCTATATGTCATTGCATAAACTTGAAGTAATTCAGAATTCTGCTGGCAATGTCCTAACCTGCATTAAATCCTGTTCACCCACCTCCCTTGTGGTGTTGATCTATATTGGCTATTAGTCATGCAGTGATTTGATTTTAAAATTTTCATCCTTCATTTAAGATTGCTTCATAGTCACACTCTCTTCCCTATTTTCTTCATTCTTATTACTCCACTAGGTCTGTGTTCTAATTCTGGTTTATTAAGTTAATCCCTTCACTGTTGACACCAGTGCTGTCAGCTGCCTAGACTGAAGCTCTGGAAATCCACCCTCCTGACGTGTATCCAATCTCTCCATGTCTCTCAACTTCTATTCTTCTTGTTTCCTCTTACGGCACTTTCTAAAACCTACTCTTTCAGCAAGCTTTTGTCATTTGGGCATTAGATGTTTTATTATGTGAGAGGGATGCTTATTAGCCATGTTGGTGAAGGAGGGGCAGAATTAGTATTTGGTATTAGTGCATACAATTCCACATTCTTGACCCTGCTCACCAAATATTTAGTAATTCCTTTGTTATGTGTACATCTGCCTGTAGATCTGCTGCGTTTTGCTTGAAATAGAAGCAGTCTATTTGTCAGCACCAATAGATAAAACTACAGGGCTCAACTGATTAAATGTTGTAACTTGCAACCTTGTTTCGGCTCTTATTGAAGACAGCTTTTGAAATGGAAGGTTGGCTGTCATTCAGGACTCCACATTTCTGGGTTCTATTTAGGTTCAGTGTTCGTCTGCAGAGAATCAATGGCAATGACAATGTACTTTGACGTAGCAACATCCTAAAAATAACCTGAATTTGTGATCTTTACGCAGAACCATGTATTTTACATATACTGCTGTTTAATTTGAATTTATTTGATTAGAAATTGACTCATTCTGAAGAATTATAAATAGGTGTTTATATTAACTGGTACATGTTGAAAATTCTTGTTTGTAAAACTGATTCAATGAGTAAAATATTTAAGCAGAATGTAGAAATGGTAATGAGGATTCGAATCAATTCAATGGATAGTCAGTTGTGGATATCATTTTGTATTCATACCAGCACTCCAGGGGAAATTTCTGTGTACATGTAAAATGTTTGTCTTTAGAAAATGCCAAGACACTGGATTTCCATAAAATGGTGAAATTAGAACACCATAACACTTGCAATTATGTATATATGACATGATTGGGGATTTTAAAGAACAATGCTCATTATTAATTTTGCCTTTTTATTTGGATAATGGGGAAGATGGATTTGAGGAAGAGGGTGAGCACGATTATGAGTGTAACACAACAGTCTTGAAAGACAACAAACCCCTCCTATTTCACATGTTGTATATTATTTCTTGTCTTATTTTTGTGTTAAATTGAGAATTCCTGCTCTCATTAGTATAGTTGTGATTCTTTCACGTTTTTACATTGTGAGATTTTTAAAGTAAATGACTTGTATTAATTAACACATTCTTAAGATAGATTGTAAATGGGAGCTAATAGAAAGTGTCATCATTGGAAGAATCATTAAAGCATTTCCTGCATCAGTCTTTCCTGCATGAAATCTTCAGAGTTCATACTGTGACCAGGTGTCACTTTGTTTTGATACTTTTTCATGGGGTTTCCCAGTAACGTCAAGCTTGGCAACATTTTAGATAGGTTTTGTGGACGTGATTTAAAAAAAAAAATATTTTCGAATCAACCTGTTCAGAAATGTTATTACACACTTCTGGAGCAGGTGGAACTTGAACTGAGGTCTCTTGGCTCAGAGGTTTGGAAGCTACCACTGTACCACAAGAGTATTAAAATATAATGGGTCAAAAAATCTAGTCCTTGGAGATTGCATGTACGTAAAAAGATACACTTTGTAACGTTGTGGAAGACCTGAAATATGAACCTACATGGAAATGTTTGTAAAGGATATACCAGAGGGGAGAGATCTGGATAGATATGTGCATAACTCACTAAAGATGGCAGGTCAGTAGAATAAGCTGTTAATAAAGGTACAATAACCTAGACTTGGAGTACAAGAGCAGAGAATTCTGGGTACCATACTTTAGGAAAGATGTGAATAAATGAGAAAGTGTGTGAGAGGTTTACATGGATGGCTCCAGGGATGATAAACCCCAATTATGATAATAAGTTAAAGAGGAGATTTGGTAGAGATTGTTAAAATCATGAGCGGGCTGGACAGAGTAGATAGGCAGGGAAAATCAACATTCTCCTCCCCCCCCCCCCCCCCCCATAAAAGTAATAAGGAAATTTGCCAAAGAAGCAAATGGGATAAGAGATGTCTTTCAACACATTGTATAAATGGGTCTGAAACACAGACCCTTTGTGGTGAAAGCATGTTCATGTTCAGTGATGCATTCAAGGGGACATTTTAAATATTTAAATAGAGACAAATATGGAAGGTAAAGGAGAAAAGACAGAAGATTGGCACTGAATCATAATAGGAGGAGAAAGTGAGGTCTGCAGATGCTGGAGATCAGAGCTGAAAATGTGTTACTGGAAAAGCGCAGCAGGTCAGGCAGCATCCAGGGAACAGGAGAATCGACGTTTCGGGCATAAGCCCTTCTTCAGGAATGAGGAAAGTTTGTCCAGCAGGCTAAGATAAAAGGTAGGGAGGAGGGACTTGGGGGAGGGGCGTCGGAAATAGATGATGTGTGTGGAGGTACAGGTGAATCTGCATCCTCTGCACCCGATGTGGCCTCCTCTATATTGGGGAGACAGGCCACCTACTTGCGGAGCATATCAGAGAACACCTCTGGGACACCTGGACCATCCAACCCAACGACCCTGTGGCTCAACACTTCAACTCCCCCTCCCACTCCACCAAGGATATGCAGGTCCTCCATCGCCAGACCACAACAAAACGACGGTTGGAGGAAGAACGCCTCATCTTCCG